>NW_027362764.1:520510966-520665966 GCF_046119375.1 Phyllobates terribilis
GCTTCAATGTTTACTTGGAGATACTCCTGTACCATCGTCTCTAGGCGTTGACTATGTGTCAGACTTCTTGTCTCCTGTGGCCTTGCAAAGGATGGGCTAAAAAAGTGGTGAAATGATTCCGCAAAATTGATGTTACCAGCAGATACTGTGGTTCTGTTACGGTTTGAGTGCTGAACACTTGACGGTCCCACGGTTGGCAAGTTGGAACTGTGAGATTCACTACGTGCACCACTGGTGTTTTGTGGAAAAGCACATGTAAGATTCTGCAACAGTCTCTGCTGATACTCCTGCATGCGTGCATCCCTTTCTATGGCAGGAATAATTTCTGAAAATTTACTTTTGTACCGGGGATCTAACAGTGTGGCAACCCAGTAGTCAGGATTATTTCTAATTCTCACAATTCGAGGGTCATGTTGCAGGTAGTGCAGCAAGAAGGCACTCATGTGTGTTGCGCATCCAGGAGCACCAAGTCCCTGTTGTGTTGGTGGCGAGGTAACAATCATGCTTCCTTCCTCTGTCCTCTCCCCCCAACCTCGCACAACAGAAATGTGATCAAGGTCTCCCTCATCTGATGAGTCTTCCATCATTTCGTCCTCCACTTCTTCCTGGGCTCCTGCACCTTCCTCACTAGTTTGGATGCTACCATGCGCCCTGGTAAAACCATCTCCCCCACCCTCACATGCCTGCCGCCTTGGTGCTGCCGACCGTCTGGACCTTGCAGATGTTAGCCCTTCCGCATACAACTCCTCCTCCTCTACTTCCTCCACCTCCTCTTGTGCCACCACCTGACTCCGAATTCTGTTTAACATGTGCTCCAGCATGTAAATCACCGGAATAGTCATGCTGATAATGGCATCGTCAGCACTAAACATCTTCGTCGCCATTTCAAAACTGTGCAGAAGGGTGCATAGGTCCCTGATCTGAGACCACTCCTCCAGCGTGATTTGCCCCACCTCTGGATCTCGTTGGCCCAGGCTATACGTCAGAACGTATTGCACCAGGGCTTGTCGGTGCTGCCACAGTCGCTGCAACATGTGCAGAGTTGAATTCCACCGGGTAGGCACATCGCATTTTAGCCGGTGAAGTGGCAGGCCCAACGACTTCTGTAGAGATGTAAGTCGCTGAGCTGCGGGATGCGAACGGCGGAAGTGAGCACACAGCGACCGTGCCCTCTGCAGAAGGCCATCTAGTCTGGGATAGTGGGCTAAAAATTGCTGGACAACCAGGTTCAACACGTGAGCCATACAAGGCACGTGTGTGACATTGCCCCGGCGAAGGGCCGCACCCAGGTTTGCAGCATTGTCGCACACGGCCTTCCCTGGTTTCAGGTCCAGTGAAGACAACCATTCATGAAATTGGTTCTCCAGAGCTGACCACAACTCCTCAGCTGTGTGACTCACATTTCCCAGACATTTCAAAGTAAAAACCGCCTGATGACGTTGAGCCCTACTGCCAGCATAGTAAGGAGGTGTGCAGGATCCCTTCTGCGCAGTGTTAGAAAGCTTGTGGCATGACCAGACAGGCTTTGGGTGCAGGTGGAAGACCGAGAGGAGGTTGAGGAGGCAGAAGCAGTGGAGGAACTTTGAGATAAAGAGGATTGACGCATAACTCGTGGGGACGGCAAGACTTGGACAGCAGCCCCTTGTCCTGCTGTCACCATAGTTACCCAGTGCCCAGTCAGCGACATGTAACGCCCCTGTCCATGCCTACTCGTCCAAGTGTCTGTGGTGAAATGCACCCTGTCACACACAGAGTTTCTCAAAGAATCGGTGATGTTGTGTGCGACATGCTGGTGGAGCGCAGGCACACCTTTCTTTGAGAAGTAGTGCCGACTGGGCATCTGGTACTGGGGCACTGCGACGGACATAAGGTCTCGAAAATCCTCTGTGTCCACCAGGTGGAAAGGCAGCATTTCTGTAGCCAAGAGCTTGCAGATGGTGAAATTCAACCTCTTAGCTTTCTCATGGCTAGGAGGAAATGGTCTTTTACTTGTCCACATCTGAGGGACCGAGGGCTGGCTATTGTGCTTAGACGGGGTTGATAAGGGTGTCCCCGGCAAACTGCCGGTCTGTGAGGAAGATGCAGGCGGACATGTTAGGTTGCCTTGATCCAAAGGTGGTGCTATCGATGTCGGACAGCGCTCAACACTAGCTGGTGTTACCACCTCCAAAGAAAATGATGACCTGCCAATCACGCTGGCTGTTGCGGGTAAAGAGGTGGCAGGTCTGCGCCCCAAAACAGGTGTGACTGCTGTCCCCCCAGTCACAGAGGATGAAGAGGCCGCGGATGCACAAGATATGGCAGACGGTGGTTGGCCCGGCCGGCTAGGCCGCATTGTAGCACACTGAGCTTCCCACTGCAACTTATGCTTCATGTCCATGTGCCGGTTCATGCATGAAGTACTCAAACTATGTATTTTTTGGCCTCTACTTAGCTTTTGCTGACAAATGTTACAGATAACACGAGTTGGGTCATCTTTATCGATCTGAAAAAATGCCCAGGCTATACAAGGCTTAGCACCCATGTGACCTGAAGAGCCACCACGACTTGTGGTGAGAGGCAGAGTTGTGTTTGAGGATGCAGTTGTTGACGTGCTTCCAGTACTATGTCTCTGTCCAGGAAGGCGCAACCTGACCTCGTCGTCACTAGCATCTTCCTCCACCTCCTCTGCTGACCTCATCTCTTGGCTGACTGTGGGTTGACAGTAAGTGGGATCTCCAACCTCATCATCATCACCCTGTGCGTTATCACACCCGTCGTCCTCAGAGCCAACCTGTTCCTGCCCTGACAAAAAACTAAAGTTGTCGCTCCAATCAGGTATTTGAGTCTCATCATCGTCTTCCTCATTGTCTCCACCAACAGGAGTTACAGTTTGGGAATGAGGGTCTACATTATGGTCAGAACCTTCTGCGTCTGGTCCTGGATCCGACTCATAAAGATTCTGGGCATCAGTGCAGATCATTTCCTCATCTGTATTCACAGAAGCGCTGGAGTCGACCTCTGATTCCCAGGCTATAGTATGAGTAAACAGCTCTGCAGACTCAACCATCTGTTCTACCTCATACTCAGACGGGCAGCTGGAGATTTGGGAGCTGTGAGGAAGCAAGTGCGATTGGGGTGACACCTTTGAGGACTGGAGTATTTGTGATGTTGAAGTTGATGTGGAGGAGAGCCCACTTAAAGGAGCACTTGATATCCGTTGAAGCACCTGCTGTTTTTGTGCCTCATCTGGAATTTGTAGCGATTGGCGTGGCCGTAAGAAAGGGATCTTATCACATTGTCCGCTAAAAGAAGTAGACATTTTAGTTTGGCTGGAAGATGGTCTTTCTTCTGCAGATGTTACTGTTGCTTTAACACCTACCCCACGGACACAACCTTTTTTCCCCTTCCCAACACGCCTATTCCCCTTTCCACCAGCAGCAGGCCTTTTTCCACTCATTTTGGTGGTTAACTAATTCACAACTCTGGAGTTGTTTGCACAAAAAAACAATGGATGGGAACCGAGCAGAGCTGAGTGGCCAAACTGTGGTATTAGGCCAAAACTATTGGCTGGGTTAGATGGAGAAAAAAATTATATTCAATTTGCAACCTGATGGAGGTCAGTATAGATGGACTAATAGAACAAGTCCCACACACAGCTAGAAGCCCAAATATTTTTTCAGAGGTAGATGCAGAAAAAAATTGTATTCAGTTTGCAACCTGATGGAGGTCAGTATAGATGGACTAATAGAACAAGTCCTACACACAGCTAGAAGCCCAAATATTTTTTCAGAGGTAGATGCAGAAAAAAAATATATTCAGTTTGCAACCTGATGGAGGTCAGTATAGATGGACTAATAGAGAAAGTCCCACACACTGCTAGAAGCCCAAATATTTTTTCAGAGCTAGATGCAGACAAAAAATTATTTTTAATTTGCAACCTGATGGAGGTCAGTATAGATGGACTAATAGAGAAAGTCCCACACACTGCTAGAAGGCCAAATATTTTTTCAGAGCTAGATGCAGATATAAATTATTTTTAATTTGCAACCTGATGGAGGTCAGTATAGATGGACTAATAGAGAAAGTCCCACACACTGCTAGAAGGCCAAATATTTTTTCAGAGGTAGATGCAGAAAAAAATTATATTCAGTTTGCAACCTGATGGAGGTCTGTATAGATGGATTAATAGAACAAGTCCCACACACAGCTAGAAGCCCAATATTTTTTCAGAGGTAGATGCAGAAAAAAAATATATTCAGTTTGCAACCTGATGGAGGTCAGTATAGATGGACTAATAGAGAAAGTCCCACACACTGCTAGAAGGCCAAATATTTTTTCAGAGCTAGATGCAGACAAAAAATTTTTTTTAATTTGCAACCTGATGGAGGTCAGTATAGATGGACGAATAGATAAAGTCCCACACACTGCTAGAAGGCCAAATATTTTTTCAGAGCTAGATGCAGATATAAATTATTTTTAATTTGCAACCTGATGGAGGTCAGTATAGATGGACTAATAGAACAAGTCCCACACACAGCTAGAAGGCCAAATATTTTTTCAGAGGTAGATGCAGATAAAAATTATTTTTAATTTGCAGCCTGATGGAGGTCAGTATAGATAGATTAATAGAGAAAGTCCCACACACTGCTAGAAGGCCAAATATTTTTTCAGAGCTAGATGCAGAAAAAAATTATATTCAGTTTGCAACCTGATGGAGGTCTGTATAGATGGATTAATAGAACAAGTCCCACATACAGCTAGAAGCCCAATATTTTTTCAGAGGTAGATGCAGAAAAAAAATATATTCAGTTTGCAACCTGATGGAGGTCAGTATAGATGGACTAATAGAGAAAGTCCCACACACTGCTAGAAGGCCAAATATTTTTTTCAGAGCTAGATGCAGACAAAAATTTATTTTTAATTTGCAACCTGATGGAGGTCAGTATAGATGGACTAATAGAGAAAGTCCCACACACTGCTAGAAGGCCAAATATTTTTTCAGAGCTAGATGCAGAAAAAAATTATATTCAGTTTGCAACCTGATGGAGGTCAGTATAGATGGACTAATAGAACAAGTCCCACACACAGCTAGAAGCCCAAATATTTTTTCAGAGGTAGATGCAGAAAAAAATGATATTCAGTTTGCAACCTGATGGAGGTCTGTATAGATGGATTAATAGAACAAGTCCCACACACAGCTAGAAGCCCAAATATTTTTTCAGAAGTAGATGCAGAAAAAATTTATATTCAGTTTGCAACCTGATGGAGGTCTGTATAGATGGATTAATAGAACAAGTCCCACATACAGCTAGAAGCCCAATATTTTTTCAGAGGTAGATGCAGAAAAAAAATATATTCAGTTTGCAACCTGATGGAGGTCAGTATAGATGGACTAATAGAGAAAGTCCCACACACTGCTAGAAGGCCAAATATTTTTTCAGAGCTAGATGCAGACAAAAAATTATTTTTAATTTGCAACCTGATGGAGGTCAGTATAGATGGACTAATAGAGAAAGTCCCACACACTGCTAGAAGGCCAAATATTTTTTCAGAGCTAGATGCAGATATAAATTATTTTTAATTTGCAACCTGATGGAGGTCAGTATAGATGGACTAATAGAACAAGTCCCACACACAGCTAGAAGGCCAAATATTTTTTCAGAGGTAGATGCAGATAAAAATTATTTTTAATTTGCAGCCTGATGGAGGTCAGTATAGATGGACTAATAGAGAAAGTCCCACACACTGCTAGAAGGCCAAATATTTTTTCAGAGCTAGATGCAGACAAAAAATTATTTTGAATTTGCAACCTGATGGAGGTCAGTATAGATGGACTAATAGAGAAAGTCCCACACACTGCTAGAAGGCCAAATATTTTTTCAGAGCTAGATGCAGACAAAAAATTATTTTTAATTTGCAACCTGATGGAGGTCAGTATAGATGGACTAATAGAGAAAGTCCCACACACTGCTAGAAGGCCAAATATTTTTTCAGAGCTAGATGCAGAAAAAAATTATATTCAGCTTGCAACCTGATGGAGGTCAGTATAGATGGACTAATAGAACAAGTCACACACACAGCTAGAAGCCCAAATATTTTTCAGAGGTAGATGCAGATAAAAATTATTTTTAATTTGCAACCTGATGGAGGTCAGTATAGATGGACTAATAGAGAAAGTCCCACACACTGCTAGAAGGCCAAATATTTTTTCAGAGCTAGATGCAGACAAAAAATTATTTTGAATTTGCAGCGTGATGGAGGTCAGTATAGATGGACTAATAGAACAAGTCCCACACAGTGCTAGAAGGCCAAATATTTTTTCAGAGCTAGATGCAGAAAAAAATTATATTCAGTTTGCAACCTGATGGAGGTCTGTATAGATGGATTAATAGAACAAGTCCCACATACAGCTAGAAGCCCAATATTTTTTCAGAGGTAGATGCAGAAAAAAAATATATTCAGTTTGCAACCTGATGGAGGTCAGTATAGATGGACTAATAGAGAAAGTCCCACACACTGCTAGAAGGCCAAATATTTTTTCAGAGCTAGATGCAGACAAAAAATTATTTTTAATTTGCAACCTGATGGAGGTCAGTATAGATGGACTAATAGAGAAAGTCCCACACACTGCTAGAAGGCCAAATATTTTTTCAGAGCTAGATGCAGATATAAATTATTTTTAATTTGCAACCTGATGGAGGTCAGTATAGATGGACTAATAGAACAAGTCCCACACACAGCTAGAAGGCCAAATATTTTTTCAGAGGTAGATGCAGATAAAAATTATTTTTAATTTGCAGCCTGATGGAGGTCAGTATAGATGGACTAATAGAGAAAGTCCCACACACTGCTAGAAGGCCAAATATTTTTTCAGAGCTAGATGCAGACAAAAAATTATTTTGAATTTGCAACTTGATGGAGGTCAGTATAGATGGACTAATAGAGAAAGTCCCACACACTGCTAGAAGGCCAAATATTTTTTCAGAGCTAGATGCAGACAAAAAATTATTTTTAATTTGCAACCTGATGGAGGTCAGTATAGATGGACTAATAGAGAAAGTCCCACACACTGCTAGAAGGCCAAATATTTTTTCAGAGCTAGATGCAGATAAAAATTATTTTTAATTTGCAACCTGATGGAGGTCAGTATAGATGGACTAATAGAACAAGTCCCACACACAGCTAGAAGCCCAAATATTTTTTCAGAGGTAGATGCAGATAAAAATTATTTTTAATTTGCAACCTGATGGAGGTCAGTATAGATGGACTAATAGAGAAAGTCCCACACACTGCTAGAAGGCCAAATATTTTTTCAGAGCTAGATGCAGACAAAAAATTATTTTGAATTTGCAGCGTGATGGAGGTCAGTATAGATGGACTAATAGAACAAGTCCCACACACTGCTAGAAGGCCAAATATTTTTTCAGAGCTAGATGCAGAAAAAAATTATATTCAGTTTGCAACCTGATGGAGGTCAGTATAGATGGACTAATAGAACAAGTCCCACACACTGCTAGAAGCCCAAATATTTTTTCAGAGCTAGATGCAGAAAAAAATTATATTCAGTTTGCAACCTGATGGAGGTCAGTATAGATGGACTAATAGAACAAGTCCCACACACTGCTAGAAGCCCAAATATTTTTTCAGAGCTAGATGCAGAAAAAAATTATATTCAATTTGCAACCTGATGGAGGTCAGTATAGATGGACTAATAGAATGATGCTATGCCCAAAAGATTTTACATCACTAGGTGCAGTAAAAAATTGGTAACCTATACACAGGTGGTATATCTTGCAACACAGATAGGCTACTCCACTGACTAACACACTCTGCAATAGGCCAAAAAGGATTAGCTTTGCTAGATTCAGCCAAATGCTGTGAAAAAAACTTGCACAGCACTGGCGCAGACCTGCCTGGCAAAAACTGATAGGAACTGATGTAACCTAGTCCTGAAAAGGACTGCAATTACAATTAGTCTTTACTCCCACAATCTATCTATTTAAGAGCACAGACCTGCCTGATAAAAGTCGTAGGAAATGCTGTAACCTAGTCCTTAAAAGGACTGCAATCACAACTATTCCCTACTCCAAAGCTATCTGTAGATTTGTGC
The DNA here is from genome assembly GCF_046119375.1 of Phyllobates terribilis. NCBI lineage: Eukaryota > Metazoa > Chordata > Amphibia > Anura > Dendrobatidae > Phyllobates > Phyllobates terribilis. The sequence goes on from NW_027362764.1 coordinate 520,519,059, forward strand.
GAAAATTGGCTCGAAATTAACAAGGTATAGCACACACAGCAACAGCGGTGCCGTCTAACATGCAGCTGCAGCAGTGAGAAAATGGTGGCGACGGGGAAAATGGCTTGGTCTTATAGGGCAAGGACATGTGACATACACTGCCAATGACACATGCCCTTGCTTGTGTGAAAAAAAGCACTTCGCTCTGTGTGTGCGCTGCTGATAGGCTGACAGATTGCACCTCCCCACTGTAAATGCGGGAAAGAGAAAAAAAAATGGAGATCTTCATTATTCCTGCAGAGATCCATCCCCTGCCCCTCCCCCCACCCCGCTGTACACTCAAACTGCGTATTAACATTAATTTTCGTCATTACTGAGAAAAATCCAGTTATGATTTTGGTGCACGAACAGTTATCGAACATAACCTCGAACAGCCGAATTTTTCTCAAATCGTTCGTGTTCGCCGAACGGCTCGAACACCGCCCAAAACAGCTCGAATTTGAGATTGGCGAACAGTTCGAGTCGAACAACGCTCATCTCTAGTGCTAAGCCTTGCATAGCCTGGGCATTTTTTCAGATCGATAAAGATGACCCAACTCGTGTTATCTGTAACATTTGTCAGCAAAAGCTAAGTAGAGGCCAAAAAATACATAGTTTGAGTACTTCATGCATAAACCGGCACATGGACATGAAGCATAAGTTGCAGTGGGAAGCTCTCTGTGCTACAATGCGGCCTAGCCGGCATGGCCAACCACCGTCTGCCACATCTTGTGCATCCACGGCCTCTTCATCCTCTGTGACTGGGTGGACAGCAGTCACACCTGTTTTGGGACGCAGACCTGCCACCTCGTTACCCGCAACAGCCAGCGTGATTGGCAGGTCATCATTTTCTTTGGAGGTGGTAACACCAGCTGGTGTTGAGCGCTGTCCGACATCGATAGCACCACGTTTGGATCAAGGCAACCTAACATGTCTGCCTGCATCTTCCTCACAGACCGGCAGTTTGCCGGGGACACCCTTATCAACCCCGTCTAAGCACAACAGCCAGCCCTCGGTCCCTCAGATGTGGACAAGTAAAAGACCATTTCCTCCTAGCCATGAGAAAGCTAAGAGGTTGAATTTCACCATCTGCAAGCTCTTGGCTACAGAAATGCTGCCTTTCCGCCTGGTGGACACAGAGGATTTTCGAGACCTTATGTCCGTCGCAGTGCCCCAGTACCAGATGCCCAGTCGGCACTACTTCTCAAAGAAAGGTGTGCCTGCGCTCCACCAGCATGTCGCACACAACATCACCGCTTCTTTGAGAAACTCTGTGTGTGACAGGGTGCATTTCACCACAGACACTTGGACAAGTAGGCATGGACAGTGGCGTTACATGTCGCTGACTGGGCACTGGGTAACTATGGTGACAGCAGCACAAGGGGCTGCTGTCCAAGTCTTGCCGTCCCCACGAGTTGTGCGTCAATCCTCTTTATCTCAAAGTTCCTCCACTGCTTCTGCCTCCTCAACCTCCTCTCGGTCCTCCACCTACACCCAAAGCCTGTCTGGTCATGCCACAAGCTTTCTAACACTGCGCAGAAGGGATCCTGCATACCTCCTTACTATGCTGGCAGTAGGGCTCAATGTCATCAGGCGGTTTTTACTTTGAAATGTCTCGGAAATGTGAGTCACACAGCTGAGGAGTTGTGGTCAGCTCTGGAGAACCAATTTCATGAATGGTTGTCTCCACTGGACCTGAAACCAGGGAAGGCCGTGTGCGACAATGCTGCAAACCTGGGTGCGGCCCTTCGCCGGGGCAATGTCACACACGTGCCTTGTATGGCTCACGTGTTGAACCTGGTTGTCCAGCAATTTTTAGCCCACTATCCCTACTAGATGGCCTTCTGCAGAGGGCACGGTCGCTGTGTGCTCACTTCCGCCGTTCGCATCCCGCAGCTCAGCGACTTACATCTCTACAGAAGTCGTTGGGCCTGCCACTTCACCGGCTAAAATGCGATGTGCCTACCCGGTGGAATTCAACTCTGCACATGTTGCAGCGACTGTGGCAGCACCGACAAGCCCTGGTGCAATACGTTCTGACGTATAGCCTGGGCCAACGAGATCCAGAGGTGGGGCAAATCACGCTGGAGGAGTGGTCTCAGATCAGGGACCTATGCACCCTTCTGCACAGTTTTGAAATGGCGACGAAGATGTTTAGTGCTGACGATGCCATTATCAGCATGACTATTCCGGTGATTTACATGCTGGAGCACATGTTAAACAGAATTCGGAGTCAGGTGGTGGCACAAGAGGAGGTGGAGGAAGTAGAGGAGGAGGAGTTGTATGCGGAAGGGCTAACATCTGCAAGGTCCAGACGGTCGGCAGCACCAAGGCGGCAGGCATGTGAGGGTGGGGGAGATGGTTTTACCAGGGCGCATGGTAGCAGCCAAACTAGTGAGGAAGGTGCAGGAGCCCAGGAAGAAGTGGAGGACGAACTGATGGAAGACTCATCAGATGAGGGAGACCTTGATCACATTTCTGTTGTGCGAGGTTGGGGGGAGAGGACAGAGGAAGGAAGCATGATTGTTACCTCGCCACCAACACAACAGGGACTTGGTGCTCCTGGATGCGCAAGAAACATGAGTGCCTTCTTGCTGCACTACCTGCAACATGACCCTCGAATTGTGAGAAATAATCCTGACTACTGGGTTGCCACACTGTTAGATCCCCGGTACAAAAGTAAATTTGCAGAAATTATTCCTGCCATAGAAATGAATGCACGCATGCAGGAGTATCAGCAGAGACTGTTGCAGAATCTTACATGTGCTTTTCCACAAAACACCAGTGGTGCACGTAGTGAATCTCACAGTTCCAACTTGCCAACCGTGGGACCGTCGAGTGTTCAGCACTCAAACCGTAACAGAAACACAGTATCTGCTGGTAACATCAATTTTGCGGAATCATTTCACCACTTTTTTAGCCCATCCTTTGCAAGGCCACAGGAGACAAGAAGTCTGACACATAGTCAACGCCTAGAGACGATGGTACAGGAGTATCTCCAAGTAAACATTGAAGCCATGACTGTGTCACTGGACCCTTGCTCTTTTTGGGCTTCCAATCTGGATAAATGGCCGGAGCTAGCCACCTATGCCTTGGAGATCTTGTCATGCCCCGCAGCCAGCGTTCTGTCTGAACGTGTGTTCAGCGCTGCTGGTGGTGTGCTGACAGATAAGCGCACGCGGCTCTCCACTGATAATGTAGACAGACTCACGTTCATAAAGATGAACAAATCATGGATCCGAAACAACTTTTCTACCCCTGTGTCATCCTGGGGAGAGTAAAAGCTTGATGATTGGTTAAAATCACCTCACCAACCGTTTTAAGCTTTCAAATTACTAATCATGTTTATCTGTATCTTGGCTGGAAAATAATTTGGGCTTTGTAGCAGTGTGCAGTACTGATTCTATTAGTCCATCTATACTAAGCTCCAGATTTAAAATTACTACTCATGTTTATCTGTATCTTGGCTGGAAAATAAATTTGGGCTTTGTAGCAGTGTGCAGCACTGATTCTATTAGGCCATCTATACTAAGCTCCACCAGATTTAAAATTAATAATCATTTTTATATGTATCTTGGCTGGAAAATAATTTGGGCTTTGTAGCAGTGTGCAGTACTGATTCTATTAGGCCATCTATACAAAGCTCCACCAGATTTAAAATTAATAATAATTTTTAGCTGCATCTAGCCTGGAAAATAATTTTGGGGCTCCGAGATGCGCAAGACACATAAGTGCTTTCTTGCTGCACTACTTGCAACATGACCCTCAGATTGTCAGAATTCGAAGTAATCCTGACTACTGGGTTGCCACACTCTTAGATCCCCCACACTCTTCGATCAACCTTTTCATTTTAATAAAGACCAAAAGAATGGTCATTTTTGAAATTATAAGCATTAGCAGGTTATTAAAAACTGAAATCAAACAGTTTTCAACTCAAAACTTTATTGTAGGTGATGTTACATTTGCACATAGGACCCCTTGTTCGAAAGGAGCTTCTGAACTCTCTCGTCCATTGAATTTGTCAGGTTTTGGATGGTTTCTGCTTCAATTGTTTTGCATGAGGACAGAATACCCTCCCAGAGCTGTTGCTTAGATGTGACCTGCCTCCCGCCATCATAGACACTCCTTTTGATGATGCTCCAGAGGTTCTGAATGGGGTAGAGGTCAGGGGAGCATGGGGGTCACACCATAAGTTTGTCCCCTTTTATGCCCATATCAGCCAGAGATGCAGATGTGTTATGTGCAGCATGAGACGGTGCATTATCATGCATGAAAATGATCTTGCTGTGGAATACACGGTTCTTCTTCTTAAACCATGGCAGGAAGTCCTGTTTGAGAAACTCCACATATATTATGGAGTTCATCTTTACCCCTTCAGGGATCCTAAAGGGGCCGACAATCTCTCTCCCCATGATTCCAGCCCAAATCATTACTCTACCTCCTCCTTGTTGGCGCTGTAGCCGTGTTTGCGTGGGATGTCCATCAACCAGCCATCCTCCACTCCATTCATCTGGACCATCGAGCATTGCACGGCACTCATCCGTGAACAAAACAGTTTTGAAATCAGTCTTCATGTAATGTTTGGCCCACTGGAGCCGTTTCTGCCTGTGTGCAGTGGATAGAGGAGGTCGACAGGATGGCGTACGCACAGCTGCAAACCTCTGAAGGACCCTGCATCTTGTTGTTCAGGGGACATTGGAGGCACCAGCAGCTTCAAAAACTTGTCTGCTGCTATGACAAGGCTTTTTTGCCGCTGCTCTTTTAACCTGACGTAATTGCCTGTAGGAAAGAGTCCTCAATTTGCCCTTATCAGCACGCACACGTGTGTACTGTGAATCAGCTACATACTTCTTGATTGCCAAGACACTTCATCCTGATCATCGCACAATGTTGATTGTAGTCATGCCTTGACCTAAACACTCCACAATTTGTTGCTTTTCAGCAGCCGACACATCCTTTTTCTTTCCCATTGTGGCAGAAAATGTAGGCTGCTTAATAATGTGGGACAGCCTTCTTAAGTAGTCTTGCCTTTCATTGGACATACCTGCCAAACTAATTAGCACAGGTGTCTGCAATTGCTTACAGTGATATAAAGAGCCCTGACACACATCACCATCAATGAGTTTAACTGACAAACAAACAAATTCTTCCCTTATCACTCCTAAACACTTTTTGCATAATAATTTGGAACACAGTGTACATGTGCTTTTCCACAAAACACCAGTGGTTCACGTAGTGAATCTTACAGTTCTAACTTGCCAACCATGGTCTGTATGGAGTTGTTCAATAAAGGGCCCAAAATTAAGATAACATAGACGGGAGAGGTCTCTATGAATAGGAATTCCTAAGTATTTGATACCCTGTGAGGGCCAGGCAAAGGGAAAGTTGGACTGGATGGAATCCTGTATGGATTTGGGGAGGGAGACATCGAGGGCCTCAGACTTCGCTGCATTGATTTTAAAATTTGACCATGTAACAAAGTGATCTATTTCAGCCATAGCAGCAGGGATGGATATATGTGATTGAGTGATATATACTAGGACATCATCAGCAAATAGAGAGCACTTGTACTCGGTGCCTCCCACCTCTATCCACCTAATATTGGGGTTATGGCGAATTGATGAGAGCAGGTGCTCCGTCACTAGGATGTATAGGAGAGGGGACAGAGGACATCCCTGTCTTGTCCCATTGGTGATTATGAAAGGTGATGAAAATGTTTTGACGCGCCCCCTGGGCCTTGGGACACCCGGAGCCGGACCCTTTTTGGTGGATGCTGGTGGTTGTAGTCTCCGTGGTGGCGACCCGGTTCTGTGGCTCAGGGCGGTCAAACCAGTGGCGGAACTATTTATGTGGTTTTGATGTTTAAACGTCCGACTACGCCACCCGTGGATTGCGGTCAGAGTGAACCGCCGCTGCAGGACAGACCGCTGAGGCTGGTGTTGTGGGTGCAGCAGAGCGTAGCATAACTCCCCACGGGAGGAGTATAGCCTCAGGGCAGTGTATGCGGAGGATGGGGGTGATGGTGCAGGGCAGCAGCAGTAACGACACGGAGTCAGTGATACAGTCCAGGGCCTTTACTCACAGTTCTTATTATCCAGACCACTTCTGCAGGTAACGGCTGCCCACGTCGCACTGTGCTCACCAGGTGAGGGGCTCAAACAACTCCCAGATAACTTTGGAGCGCTTCACAGGACCCCCTTTGTGTGTCCTTTGTCTGGCCTTTCTTACCAACCCTTCTGTCCGGCTGCCTCGGGCCTCCTCTTGGTAAACTTGGCGCCAGTTTCCCTGACCCTATGTGGTGCCTTCCTAGTGGGTGTAGCGAGGGGCTGCGCCACATAAAATGTCACAGCCTCCGGTTTCTAGCTGAGGGTCGTTTCCCGCCTCCACTAGTTTCGGGGACCGGTCTCCCCCTTTGGCCTGACCCCTCAACGCAGGTGGATTCGGGCGTGCGGTGGCGACTCGCCCGTCCGCACCCCTGGGATCCCTTCGTTCCTCGTTCCTGGAGCCTTCTCCGCTCCTCTTCTTTCCTTCTCCCTCTTCCTGGCCTGGGCCACTGTTACTAGGCCCACCTCCGGAGCAGAGCTCATGCAGAGCCCCTGCTCCCTGTCACTTCTGCTCAGACTTCTCTGCACTGAACTAAGATGGTGCCCACCTTTTATACTCCCTTCTCAATGCACCCAGGAACTGCTTCCTCCCTGCTCCTGCACTACAGGGTTCCCCTTCCTCAGTGTTCCCTCCCCCCACTCCAGCCAGGGACAGGGACTGTCGTGCCCATCTTAGGGGCATATTGGTTGCCCTGCCCCACGGCAATGTGGTGTAATGCATGCAGGTGTCGGGTCTGATCCACACTCCATCCTTACCTGAGAGTGAGATATCACACCTCTGGGTGAGGTGCAATACCTCTGTAGCAACCGAGCCCTCAGGGTGCTACAGTTCCATTTATCTTCAGCCTAGGTGACGTATTGCGATACAGGGCCGTGATTTTGGCTATAAAAGGGTCCCCTAGACCCCTACCCCAAGCTTTTTAAGAGAATAATATATGGCGTGCCAGGAGACTCTATGGAATGCTTTCTCAGCATCCAACGAGAGTATCTAATTACAAATTTTTAACTGCATCTAGCCCAGGAAATACTTTGTGCCTAGTAGCAGTGTCTGCTAGTCTGCGGATTATCCCGGCTGTTAAGCAAGCTACACCACCTGTAGTTTGGACACTTAATTTTTTCAAAGGAAATGCTTCGGGACCACGGGATACTCAGTGAAGAGCATCAGGAGGCACCCCAAGGCTTAGGGGCTGGGATTGGCGGTAGGATGCCTTGCGGTGGACAGCCGAGCTCGATCCTTATGAAAGCTTTTTAACTGCAGCAGCTTTAGTGGACGCTACTGGAGCTGGAATTACGCGGCTGCTGGCATGAGACTTGCCCTCCAATAGATCCTTGTAAAAGGATTTAAAGTGTATTCATTCAAATTAGAGAGAATTTAAATTAAAAAGCTTAGAGCTGCCTCCACCACAGGACAGGCACCAGTATTGGGAGAGGGGGCCTGGCCGTCAGGGTCCACCGCGGCTCTGGCACAAACCCGGCGACACGGAGGTGGCACGGGCCGGAACGGACTGGCCGTGTCGGCTTCTCACTTTTTGGATTTTAGAAGGGCATGACATGCCTATATCTGTGTCTCCCCCTCCTTTTACTCCTCCACCTCTTTTCTTTTCGCATGACTATATGTGCTTGTCACTTTTCCATGTGTTAGTTATGTCTTCTGAGCAGTTTGTCAGCTTTTGGACACCTTTGAAGGTGTTTTCTATCTGTTTCTATGTGTTTTTGTTTGCCTGCCATTGGTTTTAACGGTGTTCGAAGGTGTTCGACGAACAGTTCGATGAACAGTTCGGCGAACACACGGGTGTTCGACGAACCGAACCGAACTCGAACACTACGGGGGTGGCTCAACACTACTCAGCAGTGGTTTTCATCATGGAACTCTGCCATGCATGCCATTTTTGCAAAGTTTCTTTCTTATGGTGGAGTCATGAACACTGACCTTAACTGAGGCAAGTGAGGCCGGCAGTTCTTTGGATGTTCTTTTGGGGTCTTTTGTGACCTCTTGGATGAGTCGTCGCTGTGTTCTTGAGGTAATTTTGGCGGCCAGCCACTCCTGGGAAGGTTCACCATTGTTCCATGTTTTCGCCATTTGTGGATAACGGCTCTTACTGTGGCTCCCTGTAGTCCCAAAGCTTTAGATGGCTTTATAACCTTCTCCAGACTGATAGATCTCAATTACTTTGTTTCTCATTTGTTCCTGAATTTCTTTGGATCACAGCATGATATCTAGCTATTGAGGATATTTTGTTCTACTTCACTTTTTCAGGTAGATCCTACTTAAGTGATTTCTTGATTGACATCAGGTGTGGCAGTAACCAGGCCTTTGTGTGGCTAGGGAAATTGAACTCAGCTTCCCAAAGGTGTGATAAACCACAGTTAATTTATGTTTGAAGGGGGGGGGGGCAATCATTTTTTCACACAGAGCCCTGTAGGTTTGGATTTCTTTTTCCCTTAATAGTAAAGACCTTCATTTAAAACTGCATTTTGTGTTTACTTATGTTATCTTTGTCTAATGTCTACATTTGTTTTGTGCTGAGAAACATTTAAGTGTGACAAACATGCAAAAGAATAAGAAATCACGAAGGGGGCACCCCACTGTATATTTTCTTTAGGTATATGAACCTATAATAAATAGAGATGATTGATCCTCAGGAGATGTCAATGCTTTGGCTTTGCTGAATTCTCCTAAAGGATTCAATTTGCTGCAAAGAAATTCACCTTGGATCTGAATATTGCAAAAAGACTCTAATTACAGTGAAAATAAGTGTAGATTATTTGGAGATCTCCTAGGACTGTATAGAACCCATTTTGAGCTCTGTAATGCAAACACAGCCTTATTAAGGTCCAAATAACTTCAACCTATCTAGATAGGGAAAACGGATGGTAACCATCAACGATGTTCAAGTGACGTATATGGGTCTAGTATTGACTTACTACAACAAAGAACTGTTCAAAAGAAATATGAACATCACACAGTGTGAGGTAGGCAGTTGATTTTACATTTCTGGATTCTGGAGATTTGTGCTTTGTATTAATAAAAAAATGTGACTTCCATGTCTGTAACACACAAGCCTAGGTTTCAGGATTCTTGTTTACTAGCAAAATTAGGACACAGGGTATTAAACTGCTCTCCTGATTTGCAGTTGCACTGTATAAAGATTGAATAATAATGCTGTTATTAATGATGTTATTAAGATGCTGTGCTGTGTCTGCAGTATATCACAGATCAATAAGTAATTAGGCACATAATTACACAGCTAGAGTCCTTCCCTATCTCACTTGTTTATTTGGATTATTATTCTCAGAGTGACTACCATTTCCATTTTTAATGTGCTTCAACACCAGTATTGTAGTGCCACACAATCCAATTTTGGCCTTTTTCTGTTTCTCTGTGAAATGAGCTGTGCACTCTGACTTCTATTCCTTCATTGTAGAAGCATAAAATGACACTGTTTGACCGGCCCTTAGCTTTTATACTGGCTAGGATAATACCAACTGATTTGCTTGGCTAGACCATGGGATGTTATAGCTGCATGGCATTATGTGCCCTCTGTACCCAGATCTGCTGAGGATCTGAAGACACCATAAAGAGACCGGAAAGAACGGGCAGAGGTGAGTATTTATTTATTTTATTTTAATGTGGGACCATTATACTATATGGAGCACTATGTGGGTCATTATACTTTTTGAGGCACAATATATCGGGCCCTTTATACTGTATGGAGCACTATATGAGGCCATTATACTGAATAGAGCACTATTTGAGACCATTATACTGTATGGAGCACCATGTGAAGCCATTATGCTGTATGGAGCACTATGTGGGCCCATTAAACTATATGGAGCACTCTGTGGAGTACATTATACTGCATGGAACACTATTTGGGGACATTATACTGTATGGACTACTATGTAGGGCCATTATACTGTATGGAGAACCATATGGGCCAATATACTGTATGGAGCACTATGTGGGGCCTATTATTCTGTATGGAGCACTATGTGGGGCCATTATACTGTATAGAGGAGTATGTGATGCCCATTATACTGTATGGAGCAATATGTGGGGCCATTCAACTGTATGGAGCACTATGTGGGGTGCATTATACTGTATGGAGCACTATTTGGGGAAATTATACTGTATGGGCCACTATGTAGGGCTTTTATACTGTATGAAGCACCATGTGGTGCCATTATACTGTATGGAGCACTATGTGGGGCAAATATACTGTATGCAGCACTATGTGGGGCCTATTATACTGCATGGAGCACTTTTTGTGGCCATTATACTGTATGGAATGCTGTGTAGCCCAATGTTGCCAGATCTGCAGAGGATCTAAAGACACCATGAAGAGACAGGAGGGAACGGGCAGAGGTGAGTATTTATTCATTTATTTTAATGTGGGGTCTTTTATACTGTATGGAGAACTATTTGGGCCCAGTATGCTGTATGGAGCACTAAGTGGGGCATATTATACTATAGGGAGCACTATGTGAGGCAATTAAAATGTATGGAGCACTATGTGGAGCCATTATATGGTATGGAGCACCATGTGGGTCATTATACTGTATGGGGTACAATATATCGGGCCCTTTATACTGTATGGAGCACTATATGAGGCCATTATGCTGTATGGAGCACTATTTGAGACCATTAAACTGTCTGGAGCATCGTGTGAGGCCATTATACTGTATGGAGCACTATGTGGGCCCATTAAACTGTATGGAGCACTATGTGGGGTGCATTATACTGTATGGAGCACTATTTGGGGACATTATACTGTATGGAGCATGATGTGGGGCCATTATAGTGTATGGAAGGCAATGCAGGGCCCTGTTATACTGTATTGAGAACTATGTGTAGCCCAGTATACTGTATGGAGCACTTTTTGTGGTCACTATACTGTATGGAGGGCTGTGTGGTGATTACAGTTGGAGAATCATACTGTGATGGGGTCACCATTCTTTGTCGGTTGGATTGAGGGGTGGAGGTACAGTAGGGTCATCATACCCTGCGTGTGGAGGGTACTGTGGAGGTATTCACTGTGGGGGTGTCTTACGGTGTTTGGAGGGCACTTTTGTTTGCATCATACTTCATTGTGTGTATTATTTAAGGCTTTTTATCCTTTGTTATTACGTATTTAAATTAGGCCATTAGGCCACATGCTTTTTACTGCTCTTACATAACATATTATATTATTCCAATATTTTATTCTAAGATCTATTAATTAAAATGTACTTTGTTCATGGGACAACCCCTTTAAGTTTGTTTCCATATGAAAAAGTTCATCGTTATATTTGATGATAAGGAAAAACTTCCTCATATTTTGTTTAAAAAACAAAGTAATACTGTAGAACTTTCTTTCTGCTCCTAAACATAAGTGCATAATAAACAGTGCGCTAGAATTCCTTTAGAGAGCAGTGTTTAATAATAAGTCTAATTACATTTCTTAGAGATTTGTGCCAACCCTACCAGTGTCTTTATACGGTCTGCAATTTAAGCAATTATACTACGTTGATGACTACACTATACTGTAATAGAGGCAATAAGAATATAGATAATGATAACAAAATAAAAATCATACCAATAATTAAAACAATGCATGGTGAAGATGTAACATAGGCAGGCAGTCAGATACAATTCTGATTCTTACAGTTTGCAAAGCTGTGGCCAAAAGTTTTGAGACTGACACAAAGTTTTTAAATATTTTAGTCAGATGTTTCTGTGGTTACTGAAGTAGAATTCTAAACATTTCATAACGTTTTAAACTTTCATTGACGAATAAGTCAACTTTACGCAAAGACTCAGTATTGATAGTGTTGACCCTTGTTTTTCAAGACCTGTGCAATTCACCCTGGCGAGCTGAATAACAACTTCTGGGGCAAATCTTGACTGATTGCAACCCATTCTTGTCTAGTCAGTGCTTGGAGTCTATCCCAATTTTGGGGGTTTTGTTTTTCCATCAACTTTTTGTAGATTGACCACAGGTTGTCAATTGGGTTGAGATCTGGGGAGTTTCCTTGCCATGGATGCACAATTTTAGTGTTTTGTTCACCGAGTCACTTAACGATCAGTTTTGCTTTATGACATGATTCTCCGTCATGCTGGAGAAAGCATTGTTCATACCCAAATTGCTCCTGGATCATTGGAAGAAGTTACTCTTGGAGAATGTTTAGATACCATTCTATATTCTTGGCAGTGTTCTTCGGAAAAACTGTGAGTGAGCCCACTCCATGGATGAAAAGCAACCCCTATATGAATAGCCTCAGGATGTTTTACTGTTGGTGAGGCACAGGGTTAGGCTCGGAACTGTAAGGCACGGTAGTACTCATCTTTTCTTCTCTGGATAATTGTTCTTCCAGATGTCTTAACCATGTGAAGGGGGTTTCATCAGAGAAAATAATTTTACCCCAGTTCTATGTAGCCCAATCCGTGTACTACCTGCATTGTTATATCCTTTGATGGAGCCTGTGTCTCAAAGCTCTTGACCCCAACTGTACTGCTATCATTCTTGACGTCATTGCTTTTTCTTTCTGATTTTAGAGTAGAGATCATGGTTTGGGTGGGTAATGTATCTTATTTAGCCTCGTTTTTGTAGGTTAGAAGGGTTGTCCAGGAACATAGCAAAAAAATGAAAATAACAAACACAGCCACTTGGATCCAACTCAGGCCGCAATGGTGGTCAGTGCTGACACCAGAAGCAATGACATCACTGTTCTTCTGCCACGGGACCGCTGAGTGAACAGTATAGTGCCTCTTCATGTGTTTCTACAATGAAACGCTTTTCTGGTCACCTGACCAATATAGCCATTGACAGGATTTAATGGTCCTATTACAGAAGTGAAATCTTCTCTTTTGGTGCCACCGCAGTGACTCTCATTAGATCCACAGAAATGACAGCAGGTGAGTATGGCTCAGTTTCTTATTTCCAATAAAACCATGATCACTGTAACATTTTTATTTCGCAAAACAACACCTATAATATTGGCTGTTCAAATCAGACAAATTTACTCTGCATTGCAAGGGACAGAAACAAATACTACATAAACTGTTATCTTCTCATTTCTTTCAAACTTTACATGCTGTTATATTTTGGCAACCTATTGAAGCGAGCACTGGTCAAGCATACACACTGCCGCTCAATCCTAACAAGGATAAAAGTTCACGATTCTGCCAATCGGTGTTTGTCCCAGCAGTGGAACAACCACTGATTAGCAAGTTAACCCTTTTACTGTGGACTGGTGATAAATTCGAGATGCTTGGAGCTCGACGAGTACTTGTGAGATGTTCGGGCGGATTCTCGGGTCCCCTCCCTGCATGTTTGGCGCTCTTTAGAGCGCCAATGAACATGCAGGGATTGCCTGCCACTCACTGTAATGCCGCAGCCATGTTGGTTTTGGCATTACAGTGATTGGCTGGTGCACAGCATCATCAGCTCTATATCAGACCTGGTGCCGCTGTGCTCGTGAGTCTACTCTGCAATCAGGCAGTGTAGGGAGACGTGCTGCTGGGCTAGGGAGAGATTTGGTTGTGTATTAGGTAGTGTAGGGAGAAAACAAGTACATTACACATATCCATCTCAACAAACAGTCCTTCTGAGGACTAATCCATCTGCAGAGATATCAGGCAGGCAGTGTATATAGGCAGGCAGGCAGTGTGTATAGCAGACTGCAGTGCATATAGCACAAGAGGCTCCATTCCAGTTCTGCCTTCTGCTGCTGTTAGACACTTCTAGACAAAGGCTCAGGTCTCAGGGGCCAGGAATAATTTTTTTTGGATCTTAATCCTCATTATTTGCTTAAATTTATCTGTGTCATTTGCTTGTTGGCACTGCAGAATTCAGCCAGGTCCTTTCCATATTACAGCGTTAAAAATCCAGCTATTTAAAACTGTGGTTTGTCCGTCACACAGATCACATATACGTTTTCTGAAAATTCTGCCATTTATGGCCTCCATTCTAATTTTTTTTCAGTGTGTCAGCAAAGTTTTTGACACCAGTTTGCAGTTCAAAATAGTTACCTACAGGCCAGGTATATAAAACTGTGGTTTGTCCGTCACACGGATCACATATACGTTTTCTGAAAATTCTGCCATTTATGGCCTCCATTCAAATTTTTTTTCAGTGTGTCAGCAACGTTTTTGACACCAGTTTGCTGTTAAAATAGTTACCTACAGGCCAGGTATTTAATACTGTGGTTTCTCCGTCACACGGATTACATATAACTTCGCTCCAAATTAAGCCATTTGTAGTGAGCGTGGAAAATATTGTCCTCCATTTAAAATGGGCAAGGCGCATGGTAAGAGACGGGGAACTGGACGTGATGGTGATGGTGCATGCAGAGGCCGAGGCCGTGGGCAAGCTGAAATTGTGCCACAACAAACACCCACATCTTCTCGCCCGACCTTCCTGTCCCAATTCCTAGGGGACCGCAGCACACTACTATTGAGCCCAGAGCATCGTCAAAAGGTTGTTGGTTGGATAGCGGATAATGCTTCCAGTCACTTTGCCACCACCACCCTGTCTTCCACATGGTCAAGTCTCAGTAGCCGTGAGTCTAGACTACATTTTCCTCACCCTGATCCTCCTTCCTCCCACCATGCCGAGTACCCGGAGACAACTGATCCCACACTTGGACACTTCGAAGAGCTGTTCACTTTTCCATTTATAGATTCGGGCCTCTCGCCCGGTCCACTTGAAGCGGGGCAAGAGGAGATCGCATGTAGCGATGCCAAAATATTTGAGCAGCCACGGTCACACGAAGGCGACGGTGGGAAAGTGTGACAAGAGGTGGATGATGATGAGACACAATTGCCAGAAAGTCAGGAGGAGGACCAGGGTGCGGAAGTGGAAGACGAGGTGGTGGATGATATAGTAACTGACCCAACCTGGCAGGAGGACATGCAGAGCGAGAATAGCAACACACAGGGGGAGGGAGGCAGAGCACCCCGACAAGCAGGAAGAAGCAGTGTGGTGGCCACAGACAGAAGACAGGCAAACGTTCCCTGTAACACCAACACGAAGAAAGTTGCCAGTACAACTGTTAGGTCTTCCAGAGTCTGGTTGTTTTTAAAGACTCTGCCGATAACCCCAAAAAGGCCATTTGCACCACCTGCCAGGCCAGCATCAGCAGGGGTGGCAAAACTAGCAGCCTGACCACCACCAGCATGATCAGGCACAAGGCAGCAAAGCACCCGACTTTGTGGGCCAAACCTCAGGGTCCAGTAACAGTGTCTGCGGGTGGCACCACTGCTTCTTCCGCTTTTGTGCATGCAAGCCAATCTCCTGTCCATGGTGCATGCGAAGATGCCTCCTGGCCTGCACCTGTCATTGCACACTCTCAATTAGCAGCATCAGGAAGCACGTCCACGTCCTTGTCCCAGCACAGCGTTCAGTTGTCCATACCCAGTCCTTGGAACGCAAGCGCAAATACGCATCCAACGCCCCACAGGCTACACTACTAAATTCCCACATTTCACAACTGCTTGCACTCGAAATGTTGCCTTTTAGGCTCGTGGAGACTAAAGCATTCCGCAACCTGATGGCGGCAGCCGTCCCTCGGTACTCGGTCCCAGCCGCCACTGTTTCTCCCGGTGTGCCGTTCCCGCATTACACAAGCACGTGTCCCAAAACATTAGCCGTGCCCTCAACAACGCAGTTACCAGGAAAGTCCACCTTACCATGGACACGTGGACAAGTGCTTGTGGGCAGGGACGGTACATCTCGCTGACGGCACACTGGGTTAACATAGTGAAAGCCGGGACCCAGTGGGACCTTGGGACGGAACACGTCCTCCCGACACCAAGAGTTGCGGGCCCTAGGTCAATCAGGGTTGCCCCCACAGTCTACAGCTCCTGCACCTCATCCTCCTCAGCCTCCATCTCCAAAATGACCACACCAGTCACAAGCTGGAAGCACTGCCTCGGCCAAGCGGCAACAGGCTGTGCTGAAGCTAATAAGCTTAGGTGACAAACCGCACAATGCTGAAGGGTTGTGGACAGCTCTGAAAGAGCAGGTTGATCTGTGGCTCACACCACTGAACCTACAGCCAGGCATGGTCATGTGTGACAATGGCCGGAACCTGGTGGCGGCTCTGAGGCGAGGCAAGCTCACACACATACCATGTCTGGTCCATGTTCTTAACCTCATGGTTCAGCGATTTCTCAAATCCTACCCAGAGCTGCGGGATCTGCTTGTTAAAGTACGCCGCCTGTGTGCTCATTTTAGAAAGTCTCCTACAGCTTCCGCCGCCCTTGCCATGTTTCAGCAGCGTTTGCAGCTTCCGGCTCACAGACTGGTGTGTGATGTCCCCACGCGTTGGAACTCTACACTGCAGATGTTGGGAAGGATTTGTGCAGTTGTTGAGTACCAGCATCAACAAGGCCGTTGGTATTCAGTTCAGACTCCAGACATAAGAACTCAGGAGTGGACATGGATGTCAGACATACAGTATGTACCATCCTCCAAAACTTTGAGGACTCCACCAAGATGGTGAGCAGCGATGACTCCATAATTAGCGTCACCACCCCGCTTCTCTATCTTCTGAAACACTCTCTGCTCACAATCAAAGAGGATGCATTGCAGGCGGAGCACGATGAGATGGAGCAAAGAACCATACAGGGTGATTACTCACAGCCCAGTATATGTATATATTCCTGTGGTGATGGTTATTTTGTTTCTTTAATTTTCAGATTTGTGGGGTTTTTTTCTCAGTAGGTTGAATCTTCTACCCTTTCTGATTGATTTATTTTGTTTCTATTTTCTGTGATTTGTGTCGAGTTTTTGTCATCTTGTTCTGTTCTGGAGTTTTGTTCTTATGTTTTGTGTCCTGTAATGTATTATTGTTGTGTCATGTAGTGTACTTCTTCTATAAAATAAAAAAGACATACACACAGCCCAGCCTCATCTTATCCCAACGTGGATTGGGTGACAATGAGGAAGAGGAGGAAGAACAGGAGCTAGTTTCAAGGTACTACCTGCACAAATGTCATACCATCTTTTCAGCATGGATGGCCTGAGGACAGAGAGGAGGAGGAGGAGGAGGAGGAGAGCATGGTCAGTCATCCTCTTGGTAAGGACACGGAAGTCTTGCCTATTAGCTGTCTGGCACGCATTGCTGAATTTATGTTACGCTGCCTTTCCCATGACCCTCACGTTCTCAAAATTTTGGGTGACAGTCATTAGTGGTTGGTGACACTTCTAGACCCACGCTACAAGGAGAACTTTATATCTCTTATTCCTGAGGTGGACAGGTCTACAAAAATGGGGCAGTACCAGAAGGCCCTTGTTGCGGAACTATTAAAAAAATTCCCATCTGAAAACGCTGGTGGCAGAGGTCACAGTTTGTTGGACAACCAAGGAGTACAGGCGAGAGAGACACAACTTCAATCCAGCACAGGCAGAGGAACACTGTCAAAGTTCTGGGAGAATTTTCTCAGCCCCTCCCATCACAAAGGCCCTGAGGCGCGGGGTACTCTCACAAGGAGTGCAAAGTTTGGGAAGATGCTGAGGGAGTACCTTGCCGACCGTAACAACGTCCTCCGTGTTTCCTCTGTGCCTTATAATTATTGGGTATCCAAGCTGGATACGTGGAATGAACTGGCTCTCTACGCCTTGGAGGTCCTGGCCTGCCCTGCCGCGTTTTATCAGAGTGGGTTTTTAGTGCCGCTTGTGAAATTATAACTGATAAGCGTATCCGCCTGTCAACTGAAAATGCTGACAGGCTGACTCTTATAAAAATGAACAAGGGCTGGATTGGGCCAGACTTCTCAACACCACTGAATGATAGCAGCGTAACATAAACTCAAGTCCAGTGTCTTTTTTTGGGAGGTGTATTGCCATGCACCTCTTCACACCCACACATGGGTATACGCTTCCTGATTTTGGCTATTTGCTCTTGTCCTCCTCCTTCTCCCCATCCTCATCCTCCACCACCATATCACCAGGGTGACCGTGGTCTGTGATTCAACACCCACATAATTTTTTTAAAGGGTGTTTATGATGGCCGTAAAAAAAAAAATTTTATACAGTATGTTCATGTATACTCCCCAGGAGTAAATGTTTGTCAGACCATACACTAAGTGAATGGGCATTATAAGTATAGGAGACCCGCACCTTTCTAATGGGAACATTTTTTATGAGACCCTCCTCCATGTTTCTTCCAAGGGGCATTGGAGTGCCTCCCAATTTTTGGCAGCCCTTGCATTCACTGCATAGGCCAACACTATGGGAGACCCACTTCCTAATAATGGGAACATTGTTTTCAGGAGGCCCTCTGACCTCCACGTCTCTTCCAAGGGGCACTGGAGTGCCTCCAAATTTTTGGCAACCTTTGCATTCACTGCATAGGCAAACACAATGGGAGACCAACTTCCTAATAATGGGAACATTGTTTTCAGGAGGCCCTCCTCTAAGTCTCTTCAAAGGGGTATTGGGGTGCATCCAAATTTTCAAAGTGGTATTGGGGTGCGTCCAAATTTTGCATAGCTGGCTGATGGCTCTCTAAGAATAGTGAGGGACAACTGCTGGCCCTTTAAGAATAGTAAAGGCCGCCTGATGGCCCTATAAAAATTGGCTTTGTGACTTTCAGAGTCCCTCCTTCATAAATGAAACACAATGTGTCTGATGATAGCTCAAACACCACATGGCCAAATAAGGTTGTAAAGTGTTAAAATGACATCTCCTGGTGAATGCATTTGTCACGGTTGAGAGCAATGCAAAAGTGCAAAAACGCATGAAAAACGGTAAGTGTGAACAAAGCTCTGGGTTTGGAGGAGTATTTTTGTTTTTGGTTATTTATTTTGCTTTATATACAAGTATACATATATATAAATTACCCTGGAAAGGATGTTCCTTAACATATTTCCCAGGAAAATCCATTTTGGTTTAGTTTTTATATGTTTTATTGTGAGTCCGTAAAAGTGGCATAATACCTCTGACAACGTTGTTGACAGCAGTGACCTGGGAGTCAAAAATGCTTCCAGGGGTCTTCCCCATGCTGTTCACATGCCATTTGAGCACTGTTCTCATCAATTTGGGCAATTTTTAAGCCCTCTGCAGACCGCTGGGGGGAGCTGCCTGAAAAATGCTTGAGTTTCCCATAGACTTACAGTACAGACCAAAAGTTTGGACACACCTTCTCATTTAAAGATTTTTCTGTATTTTCATGACTTTGAAAATTGTACATTCATACTGAAGGCATCAAAACGATGAATTAACACATGTGGAATTATATACTTAACAAAAAAGTCTGAAACAACTGAAAATATGTCTTATATTCTAGGTTCTTCAAAGTAGCCACCTTTTGCTTTGATGACTGCTTTGCACACTCTTGGCATTCTCTTGATGAGCTTCAAGAGGTAGTCACCGGAAATGGTCTTCCAACAATCTTGAAGGAGTTCCCAGAGATGCTTAGCACTTGTTGGCCCTTTTGCCTTCACTCTGTGGTCCAGCTCATCCCAAACCATCTTGATTGGGTTCAGGTCTGGTGACTGTGGAGGCCAGGTCATCTGGCGTAGCACCCCATCACTCTCTTTCTTGGTCAAATAGCCCTTACACAGCCTGGAGGAGTGTTTGGGGTCATTGTCCTGTTGAAAAATAAATGATGGTCCAACTAAACGCAAACCGGGTGGAATAGCATGCCGCTGCAAGATGCTGTGGTAGCCATGCTGGTTCAGTATGCCTTCAATTTTGAATAAATCCCCAACAGTGTCACCAGCAAAGCAACCCCACACCATCACACCTCCTCTTTCATGCTTCACGGTGGGAACCAGGCATGTAGAGTCCATCGGTTCACCTTTTCTGCGTCGCACAAAGACAAGGTGGTTGGAACCAAAGATCTCAAATTTGGACTCATCAGACCAAAGCACAGATTTCCACTGGTCTAATGTCCATTCCTTGTGTTCTTTAGCCCAAACAAGTCTCTTCTGCTTGATGCCTGTCCTTAGCAGTGGTTTCCTAGCAGCTATTTTACCATGAAGGCCTGCTGCACAAAGTCTCCTTTTATCAGTTGTTGTAGAGATGTGTCTGCTGCTAGAACTCTGTGTGGCATTGACCTGGTCTCTAATCTGAACTGCTGTTAACCTGCGATTTCTGAGGCTGGTGACTCGGATAAACTTATCCTCAGAAGCAGAGGTGACTCTTGGTCTTCTTTTCCTGAGGCGGTCCTCATGTGAGCCAGTTTCTTTGTAGCGCTTGATGGTTTTTGCAACTGTACTTGAGGATACTTTCAAAGTTTGCCCAATTTTTCGCACTGACTGACCTTCATTTCTTAAAGTAATGATGGCCACTCGTTTTTCTTTACTTAGCTGCTTTTTTCTTGCCATAATACAAATTCTAACAGTCTATTCAGTAGGACTATCAGCTGTGTATCCACCTGACTTCTGCACAACACAACTTATTGACCCAACCCCATTTATAAGGCAAGAAATCCCACTTATTAAACCTGACAGGGTACACCTGTGAAGTGAAAACCATTTCCGGTGACTACCACTTGAAGCTCATCAAGAGAATGCCAAGAGTGTGCAAAGCAGTCATCAAAGCAAAAGGTGGCTACTTTGAAGAACCTAGAATATAAGACATATTTTCAGTTGTTTCACACTTTTTTGTTAAGTATATAATTCCACATGTGCTAATTCATAGTTTTGATGCCTTCAGTGTGAATGTACAATTTTCAAAGTCATGAAACTACAGAAAAAGCTTTAAATGAGAAGGTGTGTCCAAACTTTTGGTCTGTACTGTATATTGGGCTCGTTGCTCAGGTCGAGCACCCGAGTATTCGAATTTGCTCGACCCGAGCATTGAGCACCCGAGCATTTTAGTGCTCGCCCATCACTACACAGGACATCATCTTTAAAGAGGACCTATCATTTCCTGGGAAAATATGGAGTAAAACGAATACCAAAATGTAAAGCTTTTCTCAATTGTATATAATTAAGAAAAACAATTTCTGTAATAAAAACATCCCTTTCCCCATTCATTCTTCCGGTACATCATTCACCCTGGAAATAACAGTTTCTTCCATTCAGACATGGTGTCCCTTTTCTCTTGGAACTACAGTACAATACAGTACAGACATGTTTTTCATTGATTTGTGAATTGCTTAATTATATTTTGCATTTTTACTTTGTTTGTAGTTGTTTGTTTTTTCAATAAAATATAAAAGTACTGAAAAAATCATGAATAGTAGTGATGAGCGAGCAAGCTCGCCACTGCTCGAATCTCAATCGAGCATTGGGGTGCTCGAGCACTCTCATTACTTGATCGAGTATCACGGTTGCTCGAGAGCCATGCTCGAGTCTCCGGCTCACATGTTTCGCGGCTGTTGCCCGCCATACACAGTAATAGCGTAGCCATGTTGGCTACTGGCATTACTGTGATTAGCCAGCCGCATCGTATCATTGGGTCTTATACAAAACCTGGTGAGGTGATGCTCGGCACACTGTCTTCTAGAAGCAGTTTAGGGAGAGTTGTTATTCGAGGGAGAGCTTAGATTAATGTCTGCCCCCCCCCTAAATAGTACAAAGTTGCACCCTTTAGTGCCTTTCATGTGGCATTAAAGGGTGTTTTAACATTTTCTAAACCTATTCTATAAATAATTTAATAAAATGACATGGGTTCCCAATTATATTTGGTAAATAGCCAAGGTAAAAGAGATTGCTGGGGGCTGATATTATCAGGCTGGGAAGGTCCATGGATATTGGTCCCTTCTCAGCCTAAAAATACCAGCCTGCAGGCACCCCACAATTGGCACATCCTCTTCTTCCCAATTGCCCTGGTGCGGGGGTAATCGGGGTAATATTTTTTGGGGTTGATGTCAGCTGTGTAATGTTAGCTGGAGTTAGTAAGTCCTGGAGTTAGTAATGGAGAAGTGTATCAGATATTTATTCAAATACAGTATTTTTTTCTGTGGGTTTTTTTTTGATAACTGAGTTAGTAATAGGGGTGTCTGATAGACACCTCTCCTTTACTAACCCCAAGGCTTAATGCCAGCTGACATTACACAGCTGACATCAACCCCCAAAAATATTACCCCATTTGCCACCTCACCAGGGCAATTGGGAAGAGCTGGGTAAAACATTGACTTCCATTATACTCGTTACTCAAATCGAGGCCAGGACCTCCAAGGCGTAGAGAGACAGTTCATGCCATGTGTCCAGCTTGGATACCCAACAATTGTAAGGCACAGAGGAATCATGGAAGACGCTGGTACCTTCGCCAAGGTAGTCCATCAGCATCTTCCAAAACTTTTCCCTCCTTGCCAGAGTACCCCGCATATCAGGACCTGGGCACTGGGAGGGTCTGAGAAAACTGTCCCAGACTTTTCACAGTGTTCCCCTGCCTTTGCCGCATCTGGTTTGTGTTTCCCTCACCTGTACTCCTTGGTTGTCCAATTAACTGTGACCTCTGCCACCAGAGTTGTCAGATGGGAATTTTTTTAATAATTCTTCAACAAGGGCCTCAAACTGAATCTCTCCAAAACTGAACGCCTTGTGTTTCCTCCCTCTACCAACCTACCTATACCTGACTTTGCAATTTCCTTTGGTGGTGCCACCATAACTCCCAAGCAGCATATTTGACACACAACTTTCCTTTATTCCCCATGTACAATCACTCACTCGCTCATGTCACCTGCACCTTAAAAACATTTCCAGAATTCGACCGTTTCTTACCTTTGATACTGCAAAAACTCTTACTGTCGCTCTTATTCACTATTGCAACTCTCTTCTA
Source organism: Phyllobates terribilis (assembly GCF_046119375.1). NCBI lineage: Eukaryota > Metazoa > Chordata > Amphibia > Anura > Dendrobatidae > Phyllobates > Phyllobates terribilis. Next base: position 520,541,899 of record NW_027362764.1, read on the forward strand.
ACCGGTCTCCCTCTAAACAAACTGTCTCCTCTTCAATCCATTCTGAATGCAGCAGCCAGGGTTGTATTTCTATCAAGCCGCTTCACCGATGCCTCTACCCTGTGCCAATCATTGCACTGGTTACCCATTCACTACAGAATACAATACAAACTCATTTCTCTCACCCACAGAGCTCTCCACAGCACTGCCCTATATCTCATCCCTCATTTCTGTCTATCACTCCTCCTGTGCCCTCCGTTCTGCAAATTATCTAAGACTAACATTCTCCTTAATCTGAACTTCACACCTCTGTCTCCAATACTTCTCGCATGCCGCGCCAGTTTTCTGGAATGCACTATCCCAAACAATGCGACTTATATCTAGCCCCCATGTTTTTAAAAATGCTTTAAAAACACATCTGTTTAGACAAGCCTATCACCTCAACTCACTAACCCAACTCTCCACTGTTCCCTCCTAAATGTAATCTAGCTGCTCCTGCCTATCCATCTGTCTCCACATCCTCCATGCACACAATAGCACACGGTAACTGCACTTAGACAGATACTGGCTGATGACCATGTTCTACCTATTGTGTCCCCCTATTTCCATATAGATTGTAAGCTTGCGAGCAGGGCCCTCACTCCTCCTGTAACTGTTGAAATGTGATACATTGTATTGTTTTTATTGTCTGTACATGTTCCTACTTAATTGTAAAGTGCTGCGGAATATGTTGGCGCTATATAAATAAAAATTATTATTAGTAAGTGTGAACAACCAGTAAATACTGTCTCCCAAAATGCGCACAATACGAGCGTCAAGGTAAAGGCAGCGGAACATAAAGTCAGCCATGTGTGCCAGACTGCCAACAGCTAAGACTTCCCTGTCCTCACCAAGAGGATGACTGTCCTTGTTCTCCTCCTCATCCTCCTCATCATCACCCAATCCGCGTTGAAATGAGATGGGGCTGGGCTGTGTAGCATCACCCTGTATAGTTCCTTGCTCTGCCTGCAATGCCTCCTCTTTAATTATGAGCAGCGAATGTTTCAGTAAACAGAGAAGTGGGATAGTGACGCTATTTATGGCATCATCACCGCTCACCATCTTGGTGGAGTCCTCAAAGCTTTGGAGCATGGCTCAGATGTCAGACATCCATGCCCACTCATCATTTCTTATGTGCAGAGGCTGACCAGAATTCCAAAGGGTGTGTTGAAGCTGGTACTCAACAATTGCCCTCTGCTGCTCACAAATCCTTCCCAACATCTGAAACGTTGATTTCCAACGTGTGGCCACATCGCACAACAGTCGGTGTGCTGGAAACTGCAAACAGTGCTCAAGCACTGTCAGTGCGGCTGAAGCTGTGGCTGAATTTCTGAAATGGGCACACACACAGCATACACAAGCAGCTCTGGCAGATCTGGGTAGGTTTTGAGAAACTTCTGAACAACTAAGTTGAGCACATGGGCCAGCCATTGTGCGTGTGCAAGATTGCCAAGCCTCAGAGCAGCCACCAGGTTCCGGCCATTGTCACACACGATCATGCCTGGCTGTAGGCTCTGCTGTGAGAGCGACAGATCTGCCTGCTCTGTTACAGCTTTTAACAACTCTGCAGCGGTGTGCAGTTTGTCACCTAAACATATTATCTTCAATACAGCCTGTTGCCGCTTGGCTGAGGCAGTGCTTTCAGCTTGCGACTGATGTGGTCATTTCACAGATGGAGGCCCAAGAGGAAGAGGAGGTGCAGGAGCTGTACAATGTGGGGGCAACCCTGATTGACCCAGGGCCCACAATCCTCTGCGTCGGGAGGATGTGCCCCATCCCAAGGTCCGACTGGATCCCCGCTTCCACAATAATAAACCCAGTGTGCCTTCAGTGAGATGTGCCATCCCTGGCCACAAGCACTTGTCCACCTGTCTGTGGTTAGGTGGTCTTTCCCAGTAACTGCGTTGGTGAGGGTACGGGTAATGTTCAGGGACCCGTGCTTGTACAAAGTGGGGATGGCACACCAGGAGAAATAGTGGTGGCTGGGGACTGATTACAGAGGGACAGCCGCCGCCATGAGGTTGCGGAAAGCTTCCGCCTCTACGAGCCTAAAAGGCAAAATTTCTAGTGCAAGCAGTCGAGAAATGTGGCAGTTTAGTATTGTGGCCTGTGGGTGACTGCGTATTTGTGCTTGTGTTCCAAGGACTGGGGTGGAGACAACTGAATGCTGCGCTGGGACAAGGACGTGGACATGGTTGCTGACTGTGATGGTTGCAATAGTGAAATGACAGGTGCAGGGTGGCAGGTATCTTCGCCTGCTTCATGGACGGAGGCTTAGCGTGCACGTACAATAGGGGAAGAGGCTGTGGTGTCACCCACAGACACTGTTTCTGGACCCTGGTATTTGGCCAAACTACTTGGGTGCTTTGCTGCCATGTGCCTGAGTATGCTGGTGGTGGTCAGGCTGGTAGTTTTGCTGCCCCTGGTGATGCTGGCATGGCAGATGTTGCAAATGGACTTTTGAGGTTAACTTTAAAAAAGAGCCAGACTCGAGAAGACCTAGCAGTTGGACTGGCAACTTCCCTGGTATTGGTGTTTTGGGGAACAATTGCCCGCCTTGTGTCTGTGGCCACCACACTGCTTCCTGTCTGTTTTGGTGCTACGCCTCCCTCCCCCTCTGCGCTGCTGTCCTCACTATGCATGTCACCTTACTTGGTGACGTCAGTGACTTTATCGTCCACCACCCGGTCTTACACTTCTGCACCGTGGTTCTCCTCCTGACTTTCTGTCCATTGTGTCTGATTATCATCCACCTCTTGCGACAGTAATTGCACTTTCCCACCATCACCTTCCTGTGATCATGGCTGCTGAGATATTTGGGCATCTCTACATGCGATCTACTGCTGCCCTGGTTGAAGCGGACCGAGCAAGAGACCAGAATCTGTAAATGGAAAGATGAACAAAACACCTGTTCGGAGTGTTCAAGTGTGGGATTAGTTGTCTCCGGCACTCGCCATGGTGGGAGGAAGGAGGATCATTGTGAGGAATATGCCGACTGCAACTAAAATAAATCTCCTGGATCTGCACATTCCTCAAACAAGAATCTGCAAAAACAATTGTGCATGCCCTCATCATCTCCCGTCTCGACTACTGCAACCTCCTGCTCCTTCTAACACTCTCGCACCCTTACAATCTATCCTAAACTCTTCTGCCCGACTAATCCATCTGTCCCCCCGCTATTCCCCGGCCTCTCCTTTCTGTCAATCCCTTCACTAACTCCTCATTGCCCAGAGACTCCAGTTCAAAACCCTAACCTTGGCAGGCAAAGCCATCCACAACCTGTCTCCTCCATACATCTGTGACCTAGTCTCCCAGTACTTACCTGCATGCAACCTCTGAACCTCATAAGATCTCCTTCTCTACTCCCCTCTTATCTTCTCTTCCCACAATCGCATACAAGCTTTCTCTCGTGTATGCCCCCCTATTCTGGAAGTCTCTACCCCAACATATCTGTCTCTCGCCTACTCTTGACACCTTCAAAAGGCACCTGAAGACCCACCTCTTCCGACAAGCGTACAACCTGCAGTAATCCTCGCTCCACCATACCACTGCGCGACCAGCTCTACCCTCACCTACTGTATGCTCACCCATCCCTTGTAGACTGTGAGCCCTCACGGGCAGGGTCCTCTCTCCTCTTGTACCAATTGGCGTCAAATTTTTGTTAAAGATTATTGATATTGCTTTTGGTATGTATACCCCTTTTTCACATGTAAAGCTCCATGGAATAAATGGCGCTGCTATAATAATAATAATGTGGTTCAGACTCACGGCTACTGAACCTGGATCATGTAGAAGACAGGGTGATGGTGGTGGTGGTGGTGGCAAACTGACTGGAAGCATTATCTATTTATCTGCTATCCAACCAACAACCTTTTCACACTGCTCTGGCTTCAAGACTGGTATTCTGCGACCCCTTAGAAAGTGGGACAGGAAGCTAGGTTGACATGATGTGGATGCTTGTTGTGCTCCCTCAGGAGGTACAGCTTCATCTTGCCCATGGCCCCAGCCTCTGCGTGCGCCATCACCATCATCATTACGTCCACTTCCCCGTCCCTTGCCACGCGCCTTGCCCATTTTAAATTGAGTTTAATATTTGTCATGTTGCCAAAAATGTCTGTACTATTGCCGTAGTAATATAGGATCAAGTCTGCGATGACCACTGTTTTAGGCAGTAACCTAGGATGCAGAGATGCTTCCAGGGATCTTCCCCATGCTGTTTCCATGTCATTTCAGCACTGTACTGTATGCATGTGTCTGATCATGTCTCACACACCACATGGCCAGATAAGGTAGTAAAATGTGAAAATTACATTTACCGGTGAATATATTTTTCATCGTTAAAAGCAATATAAAAGTGCTAAAACGCATCAAAAATGCTACGTGTGAACATAGCCCAAGGTGTGGATGAGCATTTTTGTTTTTGGTTATATATTTTGCCTTATATACAAGTCATTACCCTGGAAAGGATGTTCCTTAACATTTTTTCCAGGAAAATCCATTTTGGCTCTGTGTAGTGCCGGCGTCCCTGCCCTCTGCTAGGCAGGGACGCTGCTCCCCTCACCGCTCTGCCCCGTGCCCGGCGTCCCTCTCCCGCTCTGCTGTCAGCGCGCGCTCCTTCCCGGCGTCCTCCTCCCGCTCTGCTCTCAGCGCGCGCTCCTTCCCGGCCCCTGTGCTTAGGGCGCGCGCGCGCTCCCCTCCGCTTAAAGGGGCCGCGCGCGCCGTCCTAAGGAGTCCCCGGCCAATGGCCGGAGGACTTCATCATATATAAGGCACCTCCTCCAAAATGGAGGTGCCCGAGCAATGTTGTTTGCACCTGTGTCTCACCTGTGCTTCAGCCCTCAGGTCCCGTTGCCAGTTACCTGCCAGTTACCTGTCAGATTCCTGCCTGATTACTTGCTACCTGTCTGCTAGTCTGAGGTCCGACGGTCTGCCTTACTACTCCTGTCAGTCTGTCTAAGGACCAGCCTGCCCGCTCACCTGGGAGCGCACCTCAGCTACCTGCCTGCTTGCCTGAGGTCCGACGGTCTGCCTTACAACTCCGGTCAGTCTGTCTATGGACCAGCTTGCCCGCTCACCTGGGAGCGCTTCTCCGTTACCTGCCTGCTTGCCAGCCCGGAGGCTCCGCTGTCACGTGCTGTGACCACCAGCTACTCCAGACTCTTGCCCGCTCACCTGGGAGCGCTTCTCCGCTACCTGCCTGCTTGCCTGCCCGGAGGCTCCGCTGTCACGTGCTGTGACCACCAGCTACTCCAGACTCTTGCCCGCTCACCTGGGAGCGCTTCTCCGCTACCTGCCTGCTTGCCTGCCCGGAGGCTCCGCTGTCACGTGCTGTGACCACCAGCTATTCCTGAGACTCTTGCCCGCTCACCTGGGAGCGCTTCTCCGTTACCTGCCTGCTTGCCTACCTGGAGGCTCCGCCGTCACGTGCTGTGACCACCTGCTATTCCAGAGACTCTCGCTTGCTCACCTGGGAGCACACATTCTCCATCTGCCTTGCTAGCCTACCTGGAGGTTCAGCCATCACAGGTCGTACCTACCCTTTACCCAGAGACTGCCCCGATCACTTGCCGTGTCCTCCTGCCCGTACACCCAGAGACTGTCCTGGTCACCTCCTGTGACTACCTGCCTGGTCGCCACCCGCTCCCTTACAAGGACCGCCCCCTTGTATTGTAGCCCAGAGGTTCCGCCTCCCAGACCCGTTACACTCTGTTTATGTATTTTTTATTGTCAATCCGTAAAAGTGGCGTAATACTCAGACAACATTGTTCACAGCAGTGACCTGGGAGTCAGAAATGCTTCCAGTGGTCTTCCCCCTGCTGTTCCCATTTGATATCCTCTAGACCTCCTTGGGGGCCACCGGAAAATTGCTCGAGTTACCCATTGACTTACATTGGGCTCGTTGCTTGGGTCGAGCACCCGAGCATTACGATTTGCTCGACCCGAGCAACCGAGCATTTTAGTGCTTGCTCATCACTAGTTGCAACTCATTCACTCTCTTTAATTCTTTTTTTCATCAATAGAAATTAAGCTAATAAAGTTTCTTAGGAAATTTCAAATAATAAAAATTCCCTAATATATTAGCCTGTTTATTTCTAAACTTAATATACTTTCATTTGGCAGCTGAAAATTGATATATGTTTATGTATGTACATTTTCATAGACAGTTGAAATATTTTCATTCATATTTTGAACTCCACAAAAATATCAAATATATCTAATAATCTCGCAAAATAATATTATGAATCTATATGTTAGCATCGAATGTTACGTGACCGTGTTACATTATTTATATAGATACCTGCTGGGTCACTTAGCATCTGTTGCATTGTGAATGGGCAATAATAGAGGTTTTTCACTTACTTATGAATATCAATAGCATAACATAAGGCTCCACCAGCTGGTCTTGGCCGCTGACTGCATACAATAAAATCTACTACTGGACCAATGCAAAATTATTTAGCACAAACCTATTAAGCAGAGCTTGCAACATCAAGCAGAAAATAGTCAAACTTTTTTTATTTTATCCAATATTCACAAGCAAGTGCAGGCATTTGCATGCTGCCAGTTAAGTCTTTTTACTTTAAGTAATTAAATATTCATTCCAAAAAATATCAAAAATAATAATAATAACTATTAAGTTTCTATTACACCACTAGGAACACAGATAGAATGATGTATAGAGTTCATGAGATTGGTAAGTAATTAACGTCACAGCAGGTTTACAATTTACAATAAAATGCTAAAAAAGATTCAGTGACTTTCAAAGAGAAGTTCAGCAATTAAGCCAACTTAAATCACCAGAGGACAATGATTACATAACTAGGTTCTTTTATTTTGCATTGTGTACTTAAAAAAAAAATCCTTCAACGCTACGATTAGTATCTACAAAAATCATTTAAAAAATAGGATACATTTAACTTCACAAATTTTAGAATAAATTCCATGGAACTTTGAAGACGTGTGGTCTTGCATTACACATTGCATACCAACTACTTGCTACATTTCTGGGTGACCACCATTTGCATGTGATTTTAGATACACAGAAGGAAGCTCATTAGAAACAGGCATTAACTCTTTAAAGAGAATCTGCCACCAGCTTTTTGCTAACTGTTCTGAGAGCAGCTGTAGGAAAATAGATCCTGATTTCAACAATGTATCACTTACTTTACTGGGTGTAGCAGTTGTGATACAATCAATTTTTTGATATAGCATGAAGCAGAGGTCAGAAAGCTAACCCGCCCACACCACAGCTTTCTGTGTACATTGTTTAATGACAGTAAGCTGCTAATCAGTGGAGGGGCATGGTTGGACCAGGATGCATGTGAGCTGTAGTCATATAGTGCTAATCTCCTGCTAATAAAACACTCATTGTATTGAAACATCAGCACACAGTTTTATAAGTGACACATCACTGAAATCAGTGTCTCAGACCTTACCTCATGCAGCCCTCAGTTTAAACAGCAAAAACCTGCTGACAGATTCCATTTAAGGACTCAGAATAAGTCATAGTTTGATTATACCATTCATTTAACTTAAAATATACTGGAAAAAGGAAAAAAATACAAGTGCGATGAAATTGTGAAAATGAAAACAACAGATGCCTGACTGGAGGTCTATATGTAGAGGATACAGGACAAAAGCTTATAATAAGGATAAATACTCATCATCACCCAATAAAAGAAAAAAGGACAGAACAGACCTACCTATAGTCAAACATTACAGTAGCCCTGATCACAGCATCATGAACATGTAAATATTAGTATTGAAAGGTAACTTCAAATCCCAGATAGACAGAAGAGTCTAGGAGTACAAACTTATGACATCTCTTAACACACTCAAAGTAGGAATGAATGTGTCACATGGATTTATGTCTTTCCACATCACTTAATGCCTCTCCTTGTGGAAAGTGACATGCCTGACATGTCAGTGTAAGGAGATGTATAGGCCACTCATACAGCCAAATCAAATCTCTTGCTTAGCACTGAGGAGGGGCAACACCCCGAAACACATGTCTGCAAATTGAGATTCTGATATGACTTTTATGTACTATGGCAAGGCTCATTAAAAGGTTTATATTGACTTTCAGGATTGCTACTTCCAATCGTTGGCACTAGAGTTCAAGTCCTCTTCATCTTTGAAGAGGCAATTTGCATACATAAATTAAGAAATGTGCCCCTAATACCTCATGCGGGCATCATAACTTTGAACCAGACCTAAATTAGTGGAAAATAAAACTTTCACACTGCTTATCTATGAAGAAGGTCCAGTGCTATGCTACTCCGTTCACAGGTGCAGCCATTGTCCTGACCACGGAGGCGGAGCTACTACACGTGCACGGAGACTGTAACAAACTTATGGAGCATCACGTTCTGGTGTTGTAGGATGCGTGAGGATGAGGGATGCCATGTCTCTCACTGATTTCTCCAGTTCCCAGGCAACACAGGAAGCTGCGGTGTCTGGCATTATGATGTATTCAACACCTGATCATTAGGCAGGCTATTTAATCCTGCTTCCAGCTCAGTCCTTTGCTATTTATTGCAGTTCCTATGAGCTGTGGTGGTGAGAGGTGCTAGCATTAGTTTTGCTATCTTTTCTGGGTTTTTCTCATTTTCTCTTCTGATTACACTTCCTGGGGTTCTTGCAGAGGTACTCACCTGGTTCTTAACTAGGCACCGACCGCTTCACCACACGCCAGCTGTCTGGTGACAGTGGGCCTGGGAAGGGCTCTGCCAAAGTCCCTCTTCCATTAATGGGAGCTGGGTGAAGCATATTTCCGGCCCTCAAAGGCTCACCTAACAGGGCAACTTGCACCAAGTGCATCTGTGACTGGGCCTTTGCTGGTTTAGTGCCAGTCTTGCTGGGTCCTTCTGCAAAGCGCATAACACCTACTTTGATTTAATAAAAAAATTACTACCATTGGTTGATAGCAATCACCAGCTCCCTGATAACCTCTCCTTCCCTGCACTCCGAGATCAGGTGGCGTGGCCAGCCCGAGCCAAGCAGCAGTCAGTCTCCCCTCTCCACTCCAGATCTGTGTCTGCACAGCTTCTATATGACTGTCCTTGCTCCTGGACATGCCATGAAGAAGCTGCAAATACAGGCTGCGATCCACTGCAGAACAAGCCATTACAGTGCATAATGTGTACTGTCATGTGTCAGGCAGAAAGCATAGTCAGAGCGATGATAAACACGCCAATGCATAATGCACTGTCATGGCTCCTTCTGCACTGCCATGGTGTCCCCACTGCTTGACTGTGACAATAGATGGCTCCCTCTCCCCTCCCTGCTCTTTCATAGTGCTTGTGTCCTGCATTCCACCAATGGTAGTAAATGTCATAAAATGTATACTGTACAGCCAATGTACTTTCTAAATAATTGTAAAGTGCTGCGCAATATGTTGGCACTATAGAAACAAAATTATTATTATTTATTATTATAAATGGAAAAAAAATGATTTGGTATAGTCTTCTTCCATACTGTTTCACATTATCCATGTGGCTCAGGCAGGGCTGGACCGACCATCGAGCAAATCTGGGAAATGACACATGGGCTGCTCCGGCTTTGGACTGCATTGATGTTGACACTTTTAACAGTATAAGCATTCTCAGGATGCTGGTACTGGTAATAACTATGGCAGAGCACAAAGCTGACAGGTGCATGCTCCATCACTTACACCAGCAGGACACAGGACACTTCCTGCCTGCATCTGCTGAAGTCCTGTCATGATGATGTCGCTGCATTGCGCAACTGCATCCACTGCGAGACAGGATAGAAAAGGTGAAGGAGGCTGCAGGGATGGGGAGCCTGGATTAGGTGAGTATAAGTTTTTTATTCTTTGTGGGCTGTGGTAACCATCACACTATGTGGCATAGCTGTTGGGGGACCAATCATTGGTTGTTGGGGACCATCATACTATATGGGAGGATGCTAGGGGACCAATCATGCTGTGGAGAAACAATCATACTGCATGAAACATGACAGTGCAAATTATGCACTGTCATGACTTGTTCTGCCCTGGATCACAGCCTGTATTTGCAGCCTCTTTATGAACTGTAAATTTCAGGGTTTGTACCGAACACCTAGTGTTTGGTGCTGAACTCAGAACACAGACTTCTCCTGAAAGTTCATTTTACAGTTTGGGAGTCCGGGAAAGAGAGAAAGGGAGAGAGGGAGAGAGATTTTCCAGCTCCAAAGTTCAGGTCCCCATTGATTTCAATGGAGTTCGGGTTCAGGTTCAAGATCGGGTACAGTTCTGGTACAGTTCTGGTACCCGGACCAAACATTAGACTAAAGTTCGGTTGGGTACCAGAACCCAAACTTCCACGGGTCCGCTCATCCCTATTTATAACATATCCGGAAACCTGGGCAGTCTTAAAAAAGCTGTGCAGGCACAGCTCCAGAGTCAAGAGCAGAGGGATGAGGGCAGGCAGAGCACAAATAGACATACTTTCCTAAGTGGCCTATGACGAAAATGTACATCATATGTTGTTAAGGGATTAAAAACTTTATGTAAGCAATCATAATGGCTTTAAAAAGCGCAAATCCAGGAATTTTCAATACTTTCTTATTAGCTTCATGACAATGGTAAAATTAGTCTCTATTAATGACTACTGGTGTTTTGGGCTTTCATGCTCAGATCAAAATTTAAAAAGACATTTTTTTTATTTCTTTGTCTACACCAATTTTTTTTTTCACAGGACACATTTTACATTTTGTATATTTTGAAGTGAAGCTTATATCAGTTTGTTGTAGTTATTGCAGTACTTATTTGGTTAGAAACATAATAACAATTTCCCCTCATTTTTTCATGCTCAAAAGTTTGTTAATCAATAGTATTTACTTTAAAAATGAATCAAAGCAATGACAAGTATATGTGCATTCTGTATCATGCTCTTGCAGTGTCACTATAGGGGTGAGAACAACTACCCCTTTACTTTCTGTGAAGCCTCTATACATGGGTATAATCATCTGGTCATACAGTGGCTTGTGAAAGTATTCACTCCCACCTTGGCATTTTTCATGTTTTGCTACCTATCAACCTGAAATTTCAATGTTTTTTTTTGAGGGTTTACATCAGTTCATGTAAAGAAAATGCCTACAGCGGTGAACATCTGGTTTTCTTTTTATTGTGAAGCAAACAACAAATAAAAAATAACTGAAAACTTTAGTATGCATAACTCCCCTAAAGTCAGTACTTTGTAGGGCCTCCTTTTTGTGGCAATAACAGCTGAAAGCCACTTTAGATAAGTCTCTATGAGCTTTCCACATCTTCCCACTGGGATTTTTGCCCATTCCTCAAGGTAATACTGCTTGTTAGATGGTTTTCTCTGGTGAACACCAATCTTCAATTCTGACCACAGATTTTCAATTGTATTACGTTCTGGGCTTTGACTAGACCACTCCAAAACATTTACACATTTTCCCTTAAACCAATCTAGTGTTGCTTTAGCAGTATGCTTTGGGTCAATGTCTTTTTGGAAGGTGGACCTCTGTCCCAGTCTCAAATCACTGACAGACTGAAGGTTTTGATCACGAATATACAATTGAAACCAGAAGTTTACATACACTATATAAAAAGACACATGCACATTTTTCTCACTATCTGACATGAAATCAGAATGTTTTCTGTTCTAGGTCAATTAGGATTACCATAATTTTAATTTGCCAAATGCCAGAATAATGAGAGAGAGAGAATGTTTTAAGGCTTTTTTATTACTTACTGCAAAGTCAAAAGTTTACATACACTAAGATTACTATGCCTTTAAACAATTCTGGACTGCCCATATGATGATGTCATGTGTTTGGAAGCTTCTGATAAGTTTTTGGCAACATCTGAGTTAATTAGAGACACACCTGTGGATGTATTCTAAAGCAATCAGCCAAGATATCAGGAAGAGAATTGTGGACTTGCACAAGTCTGGCTCATCCTTGGTTACAATTTCAAGATACCTGAAGGTGCCTCGTTCATCTGTACAAACAATTATAAGCAATTACAAACAAGATGGAATGTTCATCCATCATACCGCTCAGGAAAGTGACAGGTTCTGTGTCCCAGAGATGAACGTGCTTTGGTCCGACATGTGCATATCAACCGAAGGACAAAAGCAAAAGACCTTGTGAAGATAATGGCAGAAGCTGGTAAGATTGTGTCAATAACCACAGCCAGGAAGAAGCCATTACTCCAAAATGTTAATTTTTGCAGATGCACTCAGGGACAAAGACCTTAATTTTTGGAGACATGTCCTGTGGTCTGATGAAACAAAAATTGAACTTTTTGGGCATAATGACCATCGTTACATTAGGAGGAAAAAGGGAGAAGCTTGAAAGCCTAAGAACACCACCCCAACTGTGAAACACGGGGGTGGCAGCATCATGTTGTGGGGTTGTTTTGCTGCAGGAGGGACTGGTGCACTTCACAAAACAGATGGCATCATAAGAAAAGAAGATTATCTGGAAATACTGAACCAACATCTCAAGCCAGGAAGTTAAAGCTTTGGCGGAAATGGGTCTTCCAAATGGACAATGACCCAAAGCATACTGCCAAAATGGTAACAAAGTGGCTTAAGGATAACAAAGTCAATGTTTTGGTGTGTCCATCACAAAGCCCTGATCTGAATCCTATTGAAAATTTATGGGCAAAGCTGAAAAGGCAGGTGCGAGCAAGGCGACCTACAAACCTGGATCAGTTACACCAGTTTTGTCAGGAGGAATGGGCTTAAATTCCAACTAACTATTGTGAGAAGCTTGTGGAAGGATATCACAAACGTTTGACCCAAGTCATTCAGTTTAAGGGCAATGGTACCAAATACTAATGAAATGTATGTAAACTTTTGACTTTGCAGTAATAAAAATGCCTTAAAACATTCTCTCTTTCTCATTCTTCTGCCACTTGACAAGTATTAAAAATTATGGCAATCCTAATTGACCTAAAACGGAAAGGTTTATTCTGGTTCATGTCAGATATTGAGAAAAACATGCATATGTGTCTTTTTATATGGTTTATTTAAACTTCTGGTTTCAACTGTACCTGTATTTCACACCATCCATCTTTCCCTTGACTTGAACCATTTTCCCTGTCGCTGCTGCCAAAAAACAACCCCACCTCATGATGCTGCCACCATCTTGTTTCACTGTGTGGATGGTGTTCTTTGGGTGATGAGCTGTGTTGGTTTGGCACCAGACATAGCGTTTACCTTGGTGGCCAAAAAGTTCAATTTTGGTCTCATCTAACCACAACATCTTCCGCCATACATTTGGGGAATCTCCCACGTGTCTTTTGGCAAACTCAAAACCAGCCTTACAATTTTTGTGTGTAAGTAAAGGCTTATTTTCTACCCACTATTCCATAAAGGCCACTGCTATGGAGTGTATGACTTATTGTAGTGGTATGGATAGATACTCCAGTTTCTACTTGGGAACTCTACAGCTCTTTCAGGGTTACCTTTGGTCTCTGTGCTGCTACTCTGATTAATGCACTCCTTGCCCGGGTTGAAAGTTTTGGTGGATGGCTCTCTCTTGGCAGGTTTGTTGTTGTACCATGTTCTTTACATTTGATGATAATGGATTTGATGCTGCTCCAGGGGATCATCAGAGATTGGGATTTTTTTTATATTCAAATTTTTTTTTTGATTATTACATTTTCAAGTAGAATGAAAAAAAATATATATATATAGATTTCATACAAACAGTACATATATAGTGAAATAGAGGTACACAAGTAAACAAGGTAAATACTGTCGTAAACCTGAAATTATTCGGTTGGTGATATGATTCATAGCTTTAGATACGTAAGCTATATCTTATAGGTGCATTTTATAGACGGGTAACTTGGTTGATTCGTTCATAACATAAATTGCCAAGGTATACAAAGATAACTATTTACATATTTGGAAGTACACAGAAATGTTTCAGGAAAACAAGGGGGAAGGGAAAATCGGATGGTGATATTAAGACACGATATGCCCGCTATGACTATCCTGTAAGTTAGATACAATTAGATGAATGAGGATGATGAATCGAGTTAGATTGAGAAGACTAATATAGTCTTAAACAACGCTAAGGTCTCTACGGTGAATGTTTTGGAATCATAATAGAGTTCCAATCCTCCAATTTTCTGAAGTATTTTTTTTAAAGATTGTTTCTAAGGGCGTATGTATATTCATACGTGTTGTGGCATGCTAATTTTTCTATAGTTTTTTCCAAAGGGTGGCAATATTGCGTTTTGCTGTAAGGAGTATATGAGTGATGATAGGTCAGTATCTGCATGGGAGGGTTTCAAGACCCAAAAGGAGGAGCACCAGTTCTGGTGAAAGAGGTATGTTTAAACCTGTGATGTTGTTAATAGTGTTGAGCATTCCGATACTGTAATATCGGGTATCGACCGATAATCGCGGTATCGGAGTTCCGATACTGAGTTCCGATACTTTTAGACTATCGAATACCGGAATCGGAAGTTCCCATAATGCCTGCGCTCTGCAGTGTCTCTGAAGGATGACAAACTGGATGGCAGCGCTCAGCTGTGATCCAGCCTGTCATCAGAATGCCATCCCAGCGTGAGAGAATTCTCCTGATTGTTTAAAAGCCGGCGGGTGGTAAAAAGCCGCCGGCTTTCAAACAATCACACAGCCCCATACTGCTTCCCCGCAGCCTCCCATCCCAATCCGCAGCTCCCCCCACCACCTCCGATCCCGATCGTAAGTTAGGACCGGGCGGGGAGCGCAGCACCAAGGAGTGGGGAGCGAAGGACCCGGGCGGGGAAGCCGGCAGTGAAAAGACTTCACCGCGGGCTTTCCCGTTCTGTGCTGCGCTCTCCCGCCGGTTATTTCAAATGAACAGCTGAGGTATCAGCTGATGCTAATCAGCTGTTCATTTGAAGTAGCCGCGGTGCCCTCAGAGGTTTCATGTGAGTTCATGCTTGACTGCATGACCTCACATGAACTTTCCCATGGCCGCACAGGTCAGCCACACCTCCCAGACCATCCCATCAATCCAGGAAGACGAGAATCCCATACCATTCCCGTCTTCCTGGATCATGGCTGAGCACCTGGGGTGGTACAAGAGGATGGAGCTGAATGTCCCGGTCATGATTCGTGTGTGTGCAGTGTCTGCGGGTGTCTGTGGGTGTTTGCGCGGTGTCTGTGGGTGTTTGCGGGTGTCTGCACGGTGTCTGTGGGTGTTTGCGGGTGTCTGTGGGTGTTTGCGTGTGTCTGCGTGCAGGCAGACATAGGCCGATGTGACACTACTACTCCCATCGGCCTATGTCTGTCCCCCGTCCACTCGTGCCAGCAGGATCAGCTCGATGGGAGCAGTAGTTCCCGTCAGCCTGATCCTACTATTTAAACTGCCCCATATGTTATTTTTGCCCCTATACACATGTTTTATTCTTTTAGGCCCCCATATTTTTTTTTTGTTTTTGGTCCCAATAAATTTTAAATACATTTCATTGGTGGCCAGTGGTTACCTAAAATAAATTAGTTTATACATTACCTGTCCCCGCCGATCGCCACCTAAAATAAAGTAAAAAATAAAAAAATACACCCATACTCACCTAGACACCTAATTCCCCGAAGCCATCGATCTCCTGTAATAAAATATAAAATTATAAACCACAACCTTATCCTTACCCCTCCGTAGTAGTCCACGAGTGTGCCAGGATGATCTCCAGTTTAGAGCAGGCACATAAAATGTGACCGCTCTAAACCGCTGCTGCCACTAGAATGACTAGTTCAGGCAGCGCTGCTCCAGTTAGCTCCTTTATGGCCCTGCTGTACCGTGAGAAATTCCCACGGTACAGCAGGGCCGTAAAGGAGGTCACCGGAGCTGCGCTGACTCAATGCACTCCGGTGACCTCAGTCAGGGGCTCACGCTGCCGGGAGCGGACGTGTTCCCGGCAGTGTGAGCTGACATGAACCCCACCACTATTACCGCCTGCCACCACACCAGGGCAGCGTGGAAGAGCGAGGCTAAGAGCCAGAATTGGCGCATCCTATGAATGCGCCAAATCTGGGGCGGCTGAGGGCTGCTGTTTCTAGCCTGGGAGGGGGCCAATATTCATGGCATCCTTCCTGGGCTACTAATATCAGCCGCCAGCTGTCTGCCTAGCCTTTGCTAGCTATTAAAATAGGGGGGACCCCAAGTCATTTTTTTGGGGGGGTCCCCCATTTTAATTGCTAGTAAAGGCTAGCTATTCAGCTGGGGGCTGATATTAGTAGCCTGGGAAGCTCCGTGGGTATTACCCCCTTCCCAGGCTTCAAACATCTGCCCCAGTTGTCTGCTTAACCTCCGCTAGAGACTAAAATTATGGGGGATCCCACGACAATTTTTTTTTAAATAAATCCTTTATTTTAACACTAAATGACACTTGAGGGGTTAATAAAGATGCAGTCCCTAAATTATTATTTATTTTTTAATTAATTTTTCCCAAAAATGTTGACGTGGGCTTCGCCATATTTTTGTATGCCAGCCAGGTACAGCATCCAGGAACGGGCTGCCCCCAACTCCCAGCTGCCTATTTGTACCTGGCCGGACACAACAATATAGGGAAGCCCTTTTTTTTTTTTTTTATTATTTCATGAATTTCATGAAATAATTAAAAAAAAAATACGTGGGGCTTCGCCCTATTTTTGTGTCCAGCCAGGTACAACTAAGCAGCTGGGGGCTGGAATCCACAGCGCAGGGTGGCCCTAGCTTTGTGGGCCCCCCCTGCTGCGAACAGCAGTCCGCAGCCACCCCAGAAAATGTCGCGTTCATAGAAGTGCTATCTTCTGGCGCTGTATCCAGCTCATCCAGGGCCCTGGTGCGGTGGCTCACTGGGTAATAAAGGGGTTAGGGCCAGCTTTGTATTATCCGCTGGCCCTAAGCCCGAAATTCATGGGGTCACGCCAATATTAGGCTATGTGCCCACGATGCTTTTTTCTTGCCATAATACAAATTCTAACAGTATATTCAGTAGGACTATCAGCT
Source organism: Phyllobates terribilis (assembly GCF_046119375.1). Classification (NCBI taxonomy): domain Eukaryota; kingdom Metazoa; phylum Chordata; class Amphibia; order Anura; family Dendrobatidae; genus Phyllobates; species Phyllobates terribilis. Next base: position 520,558,879 of record NW_027362764.1, read on the forward strand.
ATGTATCCACCTGACTTCTGCACAACACAACTGATGGTCTCAACACCATTTATAAGGCAAGAAATCCCACTTATTAAACCTGACAGGGCACACCTGTGAAGTGAAAACCATTTCCGGTGACTACCTCTTGAAGCTCATCAAGAGAATGCCAAGAGTGTGCAAAGCAGTCATCAAAGCAAAAGGTGGCTACTTTGAAGAACCAAGAATATAAGACATATTTTAAGTTGTTTCACACTTTTTTGTTAAGTATATAATTCCACATGTGTTAATTCATAGTTTTGATGCCTTCAGTGTGAATGTACAATTTTCAAAGTCATGAAAATACACAAAAATCTTTAAATGAGAAGGTGTGTCCAAACTTTTGGTCTGTACTGTATGTGACCAGTTTTCCAGAAAAGGGGAATTTGTGGGTATTTCATCATCTGAGCTAGATTTTGAGGGAGAAAAAAGTTTAGGTTGTGAGTTGAGGATGTTTTGAATCTTCTTCCATGTCTTTTCTTCTAGAATGTTGAGTTTGAATTTATCTCTAAGAGATTGAAAAGGTATGAGTTGTTTCTTGTCATCCATTATATCTGAGATAAATTTAATGCCTAACTTCTTCCATGAATCTAGTTTGATTCTTGAGGATAACAGTTCTAGAATATCTACAACTATCCAGGTTGGAGAAACCGTGGGGTAGCTTTTGTGAGATAGTTTTAGTAGTAATCTCCAAGAGAGAATTGCAAATTTAACTGTGATTTCTTCTGGAAGTCTCTTAGTTTTGTTGCATAAGTAGGAGAGGGTGATTAGGCTAAGTCTACCACTGGGTTTAAAAGGTTCTTCTAGGGCTATCCTTTTCGGCTTTTCTTTTTCTGCCCACCAATTCTGGCTAAGTTTGACTAAGGTGGCGTGGTAGCAGGCAGTTAAGTTGGGCTAGGCGAGTCCACCTCTTTTTTTGTTCTTTTCTAGGACAGACCTAGCTACCCTAGGTTTCTTTTTAGCCCAGGTAAAGGTGACCAGCTGTGTATGAAATTTTTGTAGCCACTTCATCGGGATTAATAAAGGGATAGATCTAACGGTGTATATGAGTTTTGGTAAAAGGCTCATTTTGTAGGCATTAATTTTGCCAAGCTAGGAGACTTCTAGTTTAGCTATATGCATAATGTCGATCTGTATGGTTTTGTAAATATCATTTAAATTTGTGTCTATGATTGATGTTAATGGTTTGGTGAGTTTTATTCCAAAATAGCTAATATTATTTTCCCAGGACAGTTCAAACTCCATTTTAAGAGTTTCCAAGATTTGTGGATCAAGGTTAAGGTGGAGGACTTGGGTTTTAGTCAAATTTATTTTGTAATATGAAATTTTGGAGAAGTATTTAATTGTGTCCAGTAGATTTCTAATTGAGTTAAGTGGGTTTGAAAGAGTTATAAGAATATCATCGGCGAACAATGAAATTTTGTATTGTCTCTGATGTATCTGGATACCACTTATTAGGGGATTTGCTAAAATTTTCTCAACCAGAGGTTCTATATAGAGATCGAAAAGGGTGGGAGAAAGGGGACAACCTTGCCTCGTGCCATTGGTAAGTGCAATTCCATCTGACAGAACATTGTTGGTCAGAATTATTGCTGAGGGGCAAGAATAGAGAGATGTGATAGCATTTAAGATGTTTCCCTCAAATCCAAATTTTTTTAGAGTTTGAAAGAGGAAGCCCCTTTTTCTGCATCGACAGCGACCACCAGGGTGGGAGTTTTAGTTTTTTCAATATAGGATAGCAGATTAATGGCACGTCTAGCAGCATCAGACGTTCCCCTTCCAGGGATAAATCCCACTTGATCTTTTTGAAGAAGCCTAGGAGAGATTTTTTGAAGTCTTGAGGTAATAGTTTTGGCGATGATTTTTAGGTCTGTATTTAGAAGTGAGATAGGGCGGTAGTTGCTGACATTCTCGGTGTCACCATTGTTTTTGGATATCACCGTGATTATTGCCTCCTGCATTTCTGCTGGGAAGGCGTCTTGGCATGTAGTGGAGGAGTTGATAAGTTTAGTAAGGAAGGGAGCAAGAGAGTATTTAAAGTTTAGGTAATATTCGTACTGTAGGCCGTCTGGGCCGGGAGATTTGTATTTTGCTAATGAATTGATTGTCGCCAAAATTTCTGTTTCAGTAAAGGGGGAATTGAGAAAGTTCAAGTCTTCGTTTTAAAGAGAGGGGAGTTGGATAGAGTCAAGGAATTTGTCTATGTCAGACTTTGAGGGAGAGATTTCTGTTGGGTCTTCTTTCAGATTATAGAGCTTTCTATAGAAACTGGCAAAAACATTCGAGATGTCTTTCGGGTTTTTATGTATTGAGTTTTGCTTATCTTTGATTTTGAGGATTCTAGTTTTGTGTCTATGAATCTTAATTTTGTTGGCAAAGAGTTTAGATGGTTTGTCCATGCAGTTGTGGAAATTGCTTTTGATAGTTGTATTTGTCATATTTAGATGTTAGCATATTCTTTAGTTGAACTCGCAGTTGAAGGATTTCTGTGTGAGTTTTATCATTAGGGGACATTTCTAGTTGGATCTCTAAGTTTTTGATTTTTTAATAATGTTTTCAGAATTTTTAATGTTGTCACATATTAGTCTAGAGTTGAGTTGAATTAGGTGGCCTCTCATTACCGCTTTATGAGCGGCCCAGAGGGTTGAAATTGTGATGTTCTCTAAATCGTTCTCCTGAAAATAAAGATTTATAGAATTTTGTATTGCTTCTGTATATTGTGGGTGGTGGAATAGGTAAGAGTTTGCTCGCCAGAGCTTATTTACAGAGTGGGTGGGTCCATGGGTGACTTCGAAAATGATCGGCGAGTGGTCAGACCACGACCTGGAAAGGATATTAACAGGTTTTGTGAAGTGTACGGATATCAGTTAAGAGTAGGTCAATTCGGGCAAATTATTTATGAGTATCAGAGTCGTGGGTGTACTCAATTGAGGAAGAATTAATGCAGCGAAAGGTGTCAAAAAGTTCCTCTCTATTTAACCAGGGATCCAGTGAAGTGTTTAAATTCCTAGATTTGTTGGAAGAATCCAAGGAAGGGTTAGGTAATGCATTAAAGTCTCCGAATATGAGTAACTGTCCTTTTTGTGATTCATGTATAATTTTGATTAGTCTTTTTAGGAAAGTAATTTGTCCCTTGTTAGGGGCATACACGTTGACTAGGGTGTAGCATGTATCATTTATTTGCAGATGAGAATTAGAAAGCGGCCATCTTCATCTTTAATTAAGTTAATTTTTTGAAATTTAACAGTGTCTTTGACAATGATAGCTACCCCTGGCCTTTTCTTTTTATTAGAAGATAAAAAAAATATTTGGGTATTTTTTGTTCATGAATTGAGGTGGATTATCAATTGAAAACTTAGTTTCCTCTATGCCTGCAATGTCAATATTTAATTTTGTAAGTTCTTTCCATATTAGGAATAGTTTCTGAGGTGAATTTAGACCTTTAACGTTGTAGGATAAGAATTTGTTAGCCATAGTCTGAGTCAGGTGCTTGGGTAGCAATGTGGAATTTTTGGTAAGATAGAGTGCATAGGGGCAACATTTTGAGATAGTAATTCTGTGACTTCCATTTTCAAGAGGGGTTAACGGTAAATGAACGGTGAATGAACAACCGGGTTCAGAGGCACCCGTAAATTTTAAGGGACTCGTAGGTCACTAAAGAGTTGGTAGAGCGGAAGGGTCAAAGCAAATGTAAAACTTCCGAGGAGACTAAAGTTTGTGCCTAGGCTGGACCTTAGTTAGAGAGAAATGGGTTAAGTGCTTAGGTGTGATATGAAGCTTCATGTATTGGATATATGGAGATCCTTAAGAGTTTTTAATCCTGCTGCTGTCTCGTCAATTGTAATCATCTTTTGTTTACAGGAGAAGATGACATTAGTGGTTGGTCGTCCCCATCTGTACGGAATTTTTTTCTCTTGGAGGATATCGGTGATCGGTTTCAGTGCCTTGCGTCTAGTCATAGTCTCTTTTGATATGTCTGTGAAGAATTTACTTTTCTCGAATGGAGAGGGCAATGTTTTATTGATCCTTAAGAAGTTAGTGATCTGGTCCCTTGTCTGATAAAATGAAAATTTTACTATGACATCTCTAGGGATATCATTGGGTAGATGGGATGGCTTGGGTAGTCTATGTGCTCTTTCTAAGGAATATTGGATATCCGATAAAGTGGGAATTGTTGTTTTAATCAGGTCTTTCATGAAGGACATGAGTTCGGGGTTTTTGACCTTTTCCGGAATTCCTCTAATTTTGAGGTTGTTGCGGCGGTCTCGATCCTCTCTATCCGCTAGTTTATCTTTCAGAAACTTTATTTCTTCTCTCATCTGGTCTTGTCCTTTTTTGAATTCTTTACTTTCCTTCTTCAGGTCAAGTACTGCTCTCTCATTGTTTTCTGTTCTGGAGACAACTGTCGCTAGTGAGTATCGCATGTCATCAAACTGTTCTGTGAGGTCTTCCTTTAGAGACTGCTTGTGTGGCGCCCCTGAGGGTTCAACCGCCACAGGGATGCTGCACTTCTTTAATGGAGTGTAGTGTTCCTCCTCGGAGGTAAGAACAGTGCGATGGTCAGGACCTTCCTTCACATCCAACACCACACTTCTCCCACCAGAGGGGGCTAGAATGCACTAGGTGCTGCCCTCCTGGTTACAGGGAGACTGGGGAACCAAGAGATAGGGGAACCATTTAGTGGGTGAGGGTGGAGGACTCACATTTTAGTGACACTGTAAATTTCATATTTAATAAAAGAGCCATTTTGGTTCTGGGTCTTTGTATTGTGATCTCCCTCCCTGAGCGTGGATCCTGTGTGGGCCTGCAAAGGACGGAGACACGGCCCTCGTACCTTAGCCTTGGGTCGAGGGGCAGGTTGCAGATAATGGATGTCTCAACCCAGTCAAGCAAAATACAAAAATTATCGCACTCCTGATCAGTTCTTGGTGCACGGGTAGGGTACCAAGCCGAATCCAATATATTAGAAAAACCCGGCACTCAAGGATTCAATGAAAAATTATTTAGCGTTTTAATGAAGTAGGTACAATAAAATTGACAAACGTTTCGGTCCCTCGGGACCTTCATCAGTGTACTACAAAGACAAGAAAAAAACAGACAAACAATTACATACAATATAAATTGTGGTAATTTTTCTGAAAACGCCGATTCACAAAATAAGAGGAATACATAAACAAGTACAGTTCTTGTGAGCTGCAAATATACCTTAATAAGGCGACACGAGGGAGGGATATGGGAGGAATTGGGATGGATGTCCCGTGGAAGATATAGAAATAAGAGTAAGGTAACATACCAAGGCAAGGGTCATGAGGGTGGATAGAATCCACTACGGATGCTGTAAGGGAGAAGTAGTTCCGTTAAGGGAGAACCATGTGTGTTACAAAGTAAGATGTGGATACTAAAGAGAATAGGCATACCTGAACTGAAAACTGTCAATGTATACTTTGGAGTATAAACCAGAAATGGTATGTCCGTGGTAATGGCTGTAAAAGGATATGGCATTGGTGAGGGAGACATATTCTGTAGAACCCCAAGCTCAGGGGGCATGTGGTGGGTGACACATACCTGTGGTGTGCTGTCCTGTATGCAGTCCAGTATAAACGCGGTGTCCACCGCTTGTTCAATGGTGGTGCAGTGTGTGCGGTCCGACCCACAGGGTTTATATATGGTGGTGGGGAGTGGTAATGGGTGCTGGAAGAGGTATTGGTGGCAGTGGGATGCTGAAAAGCGCGCTTCTGTGAGGACCCGAAACCGGAAGTGAAACAAATGCGCGTCATCGGGTCATGTGACAGTCACGTGGGCGGAAGTGCCTCTGTATGCGTTCCAGGAGCTGAATGGTGCGTTCCACTGCGTGCTGTCGATGTGTGGCTGGCTAATAGATGCAGGTAGATAGTTAAATCCAGAAGGGGGACATCCATAGGGAGCAGGAGAGGAGGTAGAGGTCTAGGTAGGTTGCTGGGGATAAAGGAGACCATATTTGTAAAACATGCATATACATACAAAGGTAGTTGGTTACGTACTTATGGCATAATTATCCCTCTAGGTACAATCTTCAATAAAACATTTCTTATATATAACAGACCATGGTTTTTTATTATACATTTTGAGGGAAGGTCCACTTACAATATGTGTTGTGAGATGGGAAAATCCCGGAGTAATCAGGACCTGGTGTATATATGTATTCAGTGTGACCTAATTAAATAAAAGAAAGCAGATCGTAATCTCGATTGAGACCTTTGGGAGTTAATGTTTGCAATTCGTGAATCCAAAAGGATTCACGGCGTTTGAGCATACGGATGCGGTTGCCACCTCTTCGTTGTATGGGTACATGGTCTATTAACTGGAATTTGAGCTGTGAAACGGTGTGTCGAGCGGAAGAAAAATGATGTGGTATGGGTAGTAGTAAATTTTTGCATCGGATAGTGGACTTGTGTTTTGATATACGGTCTTTGACCGGTTGGGTAGTTTCTCCAATATAGATGAGACCACATGGGCTGATGACATTGTTACATTGAAAACAGTGGAGACAGGGAAAGGTCCCAGTCTTGGGGTTTGAGAGGAATCTTTGTCTAGGTACGGGAGGGTTGGTAGGCAGGTCAGCTCGGATCAGGCCATCTTTAATGTTGGGGGCTCTTTTGAAACATGGGAGGAAGGGGTTCTTGAATTCAGGGACCGATGGGTATGCCATTTGTAAAATTTTCCAATGTTGACGAATCTTTTTATGGAGGATGCGTACTGCAGGGTGGTATGTGTAGACAAAAGGGAGATGGTCTGTAATGGTTTGGCAGTTTTGGGTATCTGGGTTGAGAGATTTTTGTAGAAGGGTTGGGGGATATCCCCGTTCCATAAATTTATGTTGCATCTCACTAAGTCGAATGTCCCGTGTGGTGGTGTCACTTACTATGCGTCTCACCCTGTGGAACTGGGATTTAGGTATGGATGAAATTGTGGATTTGGGGTGTGAACTATCAAAACGAAGTAAGCCATTTCTGTCAGTTGGCTTGACATATAAATCTGTGGACAGTAATCCCTCCCTATTCTTTATGACCTTAGCGTCCAGGAAATTAATGGATTCCAGACTGAATGTGATTGTGAAATTGAGGCCCTCCCATGCCATATTGATGGTGTTGAAGAAGGTGTCAAGGGTTTCTAAAGGGTCTCCCCATATGCAGAAAATGTCATCTATGTACCTTTTCCATGCAATTGCATGTAATTTATACAAATCGTTGGAGTAGATAACTTCCTGCTCAAATTCCGCCATGTAGCAATTGGCGTACGGAGGTGCTACATTTGAGCCCATCGCGGTCCCCTGTTTTTGAAGATAAAAGGTGTTCCCAAACAGGAAGAAGTTCTTTGTGAGGACTAGGGCCAATAGATCCATACAGAGATTTTGTGTATCGATGGGTGTATCAAATCTGTTTAACAGGTTGCCCACACATTCTATCCCTTTGTTGTGTGTGGAATAGATGTGTATAGGCTATTGACATCTAGAGGGACAAGAAGAGCGGTAGGTGGTATCTGGTGGATAGAGTGGATTGTATCAAGGAAAGCCCCAGTATCCAGTAAGTAAGATGGGCTTTTCTGAGTTAGTGTGGTCAGTACCTTTTCCAAAAAGACGGATAAGGGGGATAGTATTGAATCTGTTGAAGCCACGATGGGACGACCTGGAGGGTTTTCAAGGTTTTTATGGATCTTGGGAAGAATATAAAATACCGGTGTGATGGGAAATTTTTTTATTAGAAAGTCTCGTGTTTTGAGATCAATTGTTTTTTTTGCTAGATAATGGTCAACTGTGTTTAGGATGGAGGTGCTGATGTTGTACGAGGGATCAGTTTCTAGTATTGAGTATACCTTGGTGTCATTCAGTTGACGTTGTATTTCCAGAGTGTATTTATTTTTATCCATGACTACAGTTGCCCCTCCCTCATCAGCAGGTTTGATTATAATAGTTTTGTCAGTTTCAAGAGTTTTGAGAGCCTGTTTGTCTACGTTTGACATGTTGTAGTGATAGTGAACCAGACCTTTTTGCATGTCACCCCTTAATTGTTCAAAGGAACTGTTAGTAAAACCTATAAAGGTTTCTACCGCATGTTTGTCTCGGGGTGGGCGGTATGTGCTTTTGGACCTGAGACCTAGGCTTTGCTGCAGTGATTTGAGCTGGGCCTGGTAGTGGAGCACTCTGAGTGCTCGGGGGTGTAAGTTCATGTGAAAAATGAGCCTTAAGATGAATGGAGCGGTAGAACCTTTGTAGCTCCATATCGAGCATGAACGTGTTACATCTGCCGGAGGGTCAAAAATTTAGTCCTTTCTGTAAAGCGGAGATCTCAGCAATGCTGAGAGACCGCGAGGAAATATTGACTACTAGCGTGGTAGTACCTGTGAGCGGGTAATTCGGACGAAGTCCGTTTTGCTTCTTCCGGGCGCCTCCTCGTCTGGTCCTTTTCTTCTGGTGTTCTTCTTCTGTGTGCCTAAAAAACGAGTAGAAGAGATAGGGGCACGTCGGTCTGTCTCCGAGCCTGAGGTGGAGGGATCTGATGAGTAGTTTCTGTAGTGTGTATAGTTGCGCCTAGGGGCTTGTCTGTCGCGCCATCTATAGACTTTGTCTTGTTTGTAATCTTCTAAGTCTCTGGCGAACTTGATTCGTTTTCTACTCTCCGTATCTCGTCTAAGTTGTTCGATGATGGTGTCCGTTTTCCTTTTCAAGGTTTCCAATTCTTCAGGTGAGATTAACGTGGAGAGTTGTGTCTCAATACTGGAAATTTGTTCTTTGGATGTCACGATATCTCTCTGTAGAAATTCAACAGTAAGAGTCATTAGATCAAATGAACATTTGTTTAGCATTTTTTCGAATTTAGTACAGTATTCCTTCTTATCGCTAAATAGAGTTGGGCGCAGAGGAACCCTTAGGCCTCGTGGGATACGCTGGACACGGATATATTCAGATAAAGTTGCGCAGTGGAGTTCAATGTTGGTAAGGTGTCTCAATTCTCTCTCCCAGTCCTTCCCTCTTGTTTCCTTGGGTGGAACTGGGAGAAAGTCGCAAGGAAGGTTTGCTTGTGAGATAATTTGAGTAGTTTCCTCAGCATTGTATGAAAAAATATTTGTAGTGGTCATGACCTATCAGGGTGCTGATATATAGGAGGCATGCAAAATACAAAAACTATCGCACTCCTGATCAGTTCTTGGTGCACGGGTAGGGTACCAAGCCGAATCCAATATATTAGAAAAACCCGGCACTCAAGGATTCAGTGAAAAATTATTTAGAGTTTTAATGAAGTAGGTACAATAAAATTGACAAACGTTTCGGTCAAGGACCATGACCAAGAAGGACCGGAGCTCAGGAGTGTAGCTCCACAGCAAATTGATCCCAGGGAAGATGCAGACGGAGCGGTATACGTCACCTGTCCTCGCCAACCTGATATATTCAGAGGGATTCCAGCTGCAAGAGGGGTAACGGCCCCCGACACCCGACCTTGCTACTCCATGTCCTGGTTGGGAAAGCCCGGTAGGCCCTGAGGATCCCACCGGGTAACGGAAGGAATGGCGCTGCCACCCGTACCCTTTTTCTGAGAGGAGTTCAGAGGGAGACCCGGCCTATATACACACACAGACAGGAAAGAGAACCCGGTCTGTAGTCTAGGAACACTCTGGTGCGGGGTCCCGATTGAACACTGGACTTACTCGGAGGTTGTCGGACCCCCCCCCCCCCCGTCTCTGGTGACCGCAAAACTCCGCGAGGAGCAGGGAGAAGCCTTGCAGCTGTACTCTACAACGTGAGTAAAAACCCTGGAAGTTAACCCCTATGGCCTCCGGACTCTTTATTCTGCATTACACCACATTACGCGGCACCAGACCTCCGGGACTACTACCCCCTCCATCCTGTCTCTCTGCCCTGAGGCCCTGCTCCGCCTGTGGGGAGTAGTAACAACTATGGCTGCTATAACACCATGCCTCAGCGGACTGCAGTAGCGCTGGTAGCCTTCACCAGATGCCACAGGTGGAGTAGTCGAGATCAGCCACTCAACCCGGATAAGCCCATACCATCTCCTTTTTTAAGTGTGACAACCCTGGGCACGGAGCGGGTCCGGGACACCGCTGCAACCCCATCAACAACTTAGGACCCGTCTCCGAGTCCCCATCTCCCAGGGTAGGGCTTCCATCGGTGGTGTCACACACTTGAAAGCAGAAAAGAGTTTGTGAAAAAAGTCTCTATTCATAGGTTGACCCACGTTGAAGTTCAGTAAAGGGTCGTCTTCAGAGTTATCCTTTCTTGATCTTCGTTGAACTGGGCTTTTGAATTTAGTGTCATCTTCAGAGTCAGTATCGTCTGGAAGACTGTAATTTAGGTGAGGTTTGGTCTGTATTTCTCTTTCTTTACGTTAGTGATGAGTTGTGAATTTTCGTATGCCATCAAATCTTCAGGGGATGATCTTTGATTTTCTGGATGAGTTTCAATTATTTCTGAGTTGCCTTCAGGTTTTAGGTCAGTGGTAGTGTGAACCGAACAGGTTGATTTGAGTTTTTGTTGATCTTTACCTGAATCGGTTGTTTGGTCGTTATTAGCTGGTTTATTATTAAGATTGGATTTTGTTTTTGGAGGCATTATTTGGATTAGTGCTAGTGTTAGGGAGATCTCTTTAATTGGGCTCGATATATGGAGTTTCAGATCTTGAACCGAAAGCAGTGAGAAACAGTTGAATGATTGAGAAGGAGATCAAGAGTACGTTATGTCTAGTTATAGAAATATGTATGTAATATTGAGTAGCTTATTACAAGGAAGTAGCGTTAGATGATGGCTAGGTTGTAATATGTAAGATTTTTTGTGTGGGGAGGAGGAGAGGAAGGAGAGGTGAAGGTGGACAGTAGTAGGGAGGGTTTGTAATTGTCGTAGCTTATATATGTGAGATTTTGGGTTTGCACTGGGTTTCTTGGCTCTGTAGAGGTGGCAGAGCTCTCAGTAGCAGTAATAGGTACTTAACAGTACAGTTTACTTTACAATAATAGTTATTTCAGTAACAATGTAAGGAAGAGGAACGGCACTTATACAAGTAGTAGTAGTAGAAGTAGGATATACAATCAGCAGATAATACACATAAACATAAAAGTGCAAGTCAAACTTAGTAGCTGGATCAATAGTATTGTTGTCCAGAGATTTGACAGTAGCTATAAAACACTAGTGAAGCAGACCTGTAAGAGGCAAAGTTACCACCATTAATATAATAAAGGAAATGTTGGGGTGTCCGATGGTCTCTTCTGTCTGCGTAGCTTGAGCACAATGGAGGCCCGTCAGCCTCACTTGCTAGTAGAGTCAATCTAATCTGGACGAGGGATCAGCTGCTCGATCAACAGAAACTAAGCCTGTCTGCAGGATCCAGCACTTATGGTCTTCAATGTTACCCGTGCTTTTGGCCAGCACTGAGGGAGTTAATTGCAGAGTCTGCTCCCTGGGAATCTGTTTGAGCTCACCCTGCACTTAGTTAAAATTACTGTGCTCTCCTGCTTGTGTGCTGAAGTGCTACACTGATGATATATGTACAGAGAGCTGAGATCCGGGTCTGTGTGGCTTGTGTATGGTGCAGACTCCCAGGTCTATTTTCTATGGAAGTTGCTGCAGGAGCTGTTCCATAGAGACCTCTGCTGACATCACCAGTGCAGAATTGCAGACATAAGCTAGCTGCAGAACTTTTTTGTGGCTATAGATCCCTCCGCCAGCACTTCTTGTTAAGTGTTTCTGGAGCCGGAAAAAATAGTTCCTCAACAGCGGGGAAGGGGGGGAACAAGGAATATATCAGAAGGAGATGACAGAAATTCTCCTTAAGGTCAGCAAGGTATTCTCCCATAAGGGGAAGATAAATAACAGATGGCACTGATCCTCCACTTCAGTCTGATCTCCTGCTGTGCTTTGTCACAATGATTTATTGATGCAGGCACTAGTGTTACCAGTTGGAAACCGGAGAATGTACAGTGGGCTCACCTGGATAAGCTTGGGAGTCCTGTGCTTGTAAGAAGTTCTTTTCTGCCTCTCTTGTTAGGAGAAGAGAGGGAGACAGGGAGATGTTGCAGCCAATAATGGAGTCTGTGGGTCTTGTCCCGCAGCAGGCTTGAGCTTCAGAGGAGCTGTTTTGTTATGAACATCCCTCCAAGATAGTTCAGAAGTGGATCAAAATGATCCCGAGGTTTCCTAGATTGGTCAAGTAGCTTTGATAGGGTACTTTTGCCTTCAAAAAGGCAATTTCCCCAGTTGCTTGGTATACAGCACAGGAGCACACAAATCTTGTGTCTCTTACATTAGGCTGCAGGCCACGCCTTTGGGATTTTTTTTTTAGAACCCAACCCTGACTTTTACTTCTCAACCACTTTGTCCCTGACTTGCTTGGTGATCTTCTTGGTCTTCATAGTCTTGTTTGGTTAGTGGTGCCTCTTGCTTAATGGTGTTGCAGCCTCTGTGGCTTTTCAGAAAAGATATGTATATACTGACAGACCATGTGAGACTTAGATTGCACACAGGTGGACTTCCATTCTAAGCATGTGACTTATGAAGATAACTGCTTGCACCTGACATTTTTAGGAGCTTCATAGCAAAAATAGTGAATACATATGCACATGCCAATTTTTAGTTATTTTATCCCATAAATTTAATTCATGTCTATATTTTTCTCACTTTACTTCACCAATTTAGACTATTTAGTACTGATGCATCACACACAAAACGGATTACAAAAAATATTTAAACACAGGTTGTAATGTAACAAAATATGCAAAAAGCCAATGGGGTGAATACTTTTGCAAGACACTGTAGATTTTTATTTTAGTGAAGGTGAAAGAGTTTTTAATATCTACATTGTTCCCCTTTTTGTTGCTTTTTCTTACTGCATTCTCATTTTATTTATTTTTACAATTGAGTATATTTATTTGTTTATTACTGGGAAGTACAAAATAGCAGATTAACATTTGATCTATGTGTTCCCTTTTGTCTACATCAGGGGTCTCAAACACGCGGCCCGCGGGCCGCATGTGGCCCCTGAGGCTGCTTTATGCGGCCCGCAGGCACAGACCCCTTGATGATCCCGACCAGGTCCAGGAGGAGCCGCCGACAGCAGCGCTGCATTGCCGCACAGAGACTGTTTCCCAGCACTGCATTTCCAATGCCAGCCGCCGGCCAATCAGAGGCCAGCAGCTGATATCTGCGTGTCGGCGCAGCGAGTATGACGTCATTGCCATATGCAGATGTCAGCTGCTGGCCTCTGATTGGCCGGCGGCTGACATTGAAAATGCTGTGCTGGGAGACAGTCTCTGTGCGGCAATGCAGCGCTGCTGTCGGCGGCTCCTCCTGGACCAGGTCGGGATCGTCAAGGGGTCTGACTCTGTGGTGCCTGCGGGCCACATCTGCAGGAAGGCCGCCGAGGGAACGGAGGACAGGTGAGAATCATCTTTTTTTTTTTTTATGTGTGTGAAGAACAGCACAGGGGGCACATAGCCACAAGAGGGGACCTGGATGGGGTACATAGCCACAGGATGGGGACCTGGATGGGGCACATAGCCACAAGAGGGGACCTGGATGGGGCACATAGCCACAAGAGGGGACCTGGATGGGGCACATAGCCACAGGATGGGGACCTGGATGGGGCACATAGCCACAAGAGGGGACCTGGATGGGGCACATAGCCACAAGAGGGGACCTGGATGGGGCACATAGCCACAAGAGGGGACCTGGATGGGGCACATAGCCTCAAGATGGGGACCTGGATGGGGCACATAGCCACAAGATGGGGACCTGGATGGGGAACATAGCCACAGGATGGGGTCCTGGATGGGGCACATAGCCACAAGATGGGGACCTGGATGGGGCACATAGCCACAAGATGGGGACCTGGATGGGGCACATAGCCACAAGATGGGGATCTGGATGGGGCACATAGCCACAAGATGGGGACCTGGATGGGGCACATAGCCACAAGATGGGGACCTGGATGGGGCACATAGCCACAGGATGGGGACCTGGATGGGGCACATAGCCACAAGATGGGGACCTGGATGGGGCACATAGCCACAAGATGGGGACCTGGATGGGGCACATAGCCACAAGATGGGGATCTGGATGGGGCACATAGCCACAAGATGGAGACCTGGATGGGGCACATAGCCACAAGATGGGGACCTGGATGAGGCACATAGCCACAGGATGGGGACCTGGATGGGGCACATTAGTACAAGATGGGGACTTGGATGGGGAACATTACTACAAGATGTTTGCCATTATTACTATATGATACTAATTGTAAGACAATATTACTGAATGTGGCCAATTGGGGTAAACAAAATTGTAAAAATCAAAAAAATAAAAATAAAGCATGAAAAAATATTGGGCACTAAAAATGTTGTTTTATATGTAAACTAAAGTAAACACAAAAAAGTGCACGTTTATTATCGCCACATCCATAACGACCCAAGCCATAAAAAAATAAACACGGAAAAAATGTTCAAAAGGTGTATACAAAAAAAAATGGTATCACTAAAAATGTCACATTGAACAAAGAATGCGGCCCCCCAAATTCAAATTTTTTCCATGTGCGGCCCATATACCCAGCCGAGTTTGAGACCCCTGGTCTACATATACAGATTACTGATGTCATTGATCTATTGGTAAAAAACATGAGGTGACTGTCACCGGTGATCCTTCTGCATAAAGATATACAGTGGGGAAAATAAATATTTGATACACTGCCAATTTTGCAAGTTTTCCCACCTACAAAGAATGGAGAGGTCTGTAATTTTTATCATAGGTACACTTTAACTGTGAGAGAGAATCTAAAAATAAAAACCAAGAAATCACATTATATGAGTTTTAAATAATTAAATTGCATTTTATTGCATGAAATAAGTATTTGATCAGCTACCAACCAGCAAGAATTCTGGCTCTCACAGACCTGTTAGTTTTTCTTTAAGAAGCCCTCCCACTCTGCACTCATTACCTGTATTAATTGCACCTGTTTGAACTCATTATCTGTTGAAAAGACACCTGTCCACACACCCAATTAATCACACTCCAACCTCTCCACCATGGCCGAGACCAAAGAGCTGTCTAAGGACACCAGGGACAAAATCGTAGACCTGCATAAGGCTGGAATGGGCTATAGGACAATAGGAGAGCAGCTTGGTGAGAAGGCAACAACTGTTGGCGCAATTTTTAGAAAATGGAAGAAACACAAGATGACTGTCAATCTTGCTCGGTCTGGGGCTCCGTGCAAGATCTCGCTTCGTGAGGTTAATTATGATTCTGAGAAAGGTCAGGAATCAGCCCAGAACACATGGGAAAACGTGGTCAATGACCTGAAGAGAGCTGAGATCACAGTCTCAAACATTACCGTTAGTAACACACTACGCCGTCATGGATTAAAATCCTGCAAGGCATGCAAGGTTCCCCTGCTAATGCCAACACACGCTCAGGCCCATTTGAAGTTCACTAATGGCATGGGAGAAGGTCATGTGATCAGATGAGACCAAAATAGAACTTTTTGGTATCAACGCAACTCACTGTGTTTGCAGTAAGAAGAAGGATGAGTACAACCCCAAGAACACTGTCCCAACCGTGAAGGATGGTGGGGAAACATCATACTTTGGGGGTGATTTTCTGCAAAGGGGACAGGGTGACTGCACCGTATTGAAGGGAGGATGCATGGGGTCATGTATCGCGAGATTTTGTCCAATAACTTCCTTCCATCAGTAAGGGCATTGAACATGGGTCGTGGCTGGGTCTTCCAGCACAACAATGACCCAAAACACACAGCCAGGGCAACTAAGAGTGGCTTAATACGAAGCATTTTCAAGGTCCTAGAGTGGTCTAGCCAGTCTCCAGACCTGAACCCAATAGAAAATCTTTGGAGGGAGCTGAAACTCAATGATGCACAGCAACAGCCCTGAAACCTGGAGAAGATCTGTATGGAGGAGTGAGCCAAAATCCCAGCTGCAGTGTGTGCAAACTTGGTCAAGAACTACAGGAAACGTCTAACTGCTGTAATTGCAACCAAAGGTTTCTGTATCAAATAGTAAGTTCTGTTTTCCTATTGTATCAAATACTTATTTCATGCAATAAAATGCTAATTAATTATGTAAAAATCATTCAATGTGATTTTCAGGATTTTTTTTAGATTCTGTCTCTCACAGTTGAAGTGTATCTACGATAAAAATTACAGCCCTCTCCATTCTTTGTAGGTGGAAAAACTGCAAAATCAGCAGTGTATCAAATATTTCTTTTCCCTGTAGATATCTTCTCACCATGTATCTGATCCTACTCTGTACATTAAATTCTTGCCCCATCATTTGTGGCCATGTTTTGCCAACGTTTACATAGGTTTATTAGAGGGGATTTGATTTATATTTGCTCAAGAATGGAAGAAATTTGTATTAATATGAATATCATAGTACCCACCTATTGAATTTTACAGACATGTTAAGTCAAAGTGAAATGATGTCTTTAGATAATGTTTTAGATATAATGAAACTCATTTTAAAAACATAGATGCTACCAGCATCTTGTACTCTAAATGTCATCATCTACTAAATGAAAGAACAACATTTTGTGTGGTCAGATAACTTTTTCGTCTATGATATACAGTACAGACCAAAAGTTTGGACACACCCTCTCATTTAAAGATTTTTCTGTAGTTTCATGACTATGAAAATTGTACATTCACACTGAAGGCATCAAAACTATGAATTAACACATGTGGAATTATATACTTAACAAAAAAGTGTGAAACAACTGAAAATATGTCTTATATTCTAGGTTCTTCAAAGCAGCCACCTTTTGCTTTGATGACTGCTTTGCACACTCTTGGCATTCCCTTGATGAGCTTCAAAAGGTAGTCACCGGAAATGGTCTTCCAACAATCTTGAAGGAGTTCCCAGAGATGCTTAGCACTTGTTGGCCCTTTTGCCTTCACTCTGCGGTCCAGCTCACCCCAAACCATCTCGATTGGGTTCAGGTCTGGTGACTGTGGAGGCCAGGTCATCTGGCGAAGCACCCCATCACTCTCCTTCTTGGTCAAATAGCCCTTACACAGCCTGGAGGTGTGTTTGGGGTCATTGTCCTGTTGAAAAATAAATGATGGTCCAACTAAAAGCAAACCGGAAGGAATAGCATGCCGCTGCAAGATGCTGTGGTAGCCATGCTGGTTCAGTATGCCTTCAATTTTGAATAAATCCCTGTGATGAAAGCCGGCCGGTGGGTGCAGCTCTCTGGCGCCCCCTTACCTCTCAGGTCAGTCAAGGTACTGCACCTAGAGAAAGTAGTGCCAGGTAGCTGCAACCAGCGCAGGGAACACGGTAGTGTGTTATCCCTTCAACGTCACTAAACCGTAACGTCACTACACAGCACAACTCGCTAGCGCCCTCTTAGCCTCAGGTCAGTCAAGGAACTGCACCTAGGATAAGCGGTCGCCAGGGAGACTGTCCTGTAACCTACTGGGTATCGGGGCCCTCTGTAGTGAGGGCGGTATATATATCTTCCTTGGCCGCGCCAGGAATATATATATCTGAACCTCCGACCGTCACTACCAGCCTTCCCCAATCCCCAGTTGGTATGCTGCCACCAGTCCCTATTTTAGATATACGCCCAGTCCGTGAATGGGCCTATATCGGGTCAGGAACCAACCCTGGGTAGCGTTTTGGCTTGAGCCGAGCTCACACGGACGTGCGTTCGTTATGCAGAATAAAAGGCAGGCCCACAATTACTTGAGGTAATTGATTATAATAATACACTAGATACACGATATACAACTAAATATACACAGGTATAAGGTCAGGCTAAACTATACAACAATGGAATACAACACACAGAATCACCACAGCATATCAGTTACCGGTTTCTTGATTTTCTTGTGACGCAGGGAGAGGATTCTGCGGTCGCAGGCACGGTTCTTTGTTACAGGCTGAGGCCTACCACTGCATGGTCAAACTGCTCCTCCCCTTGGTGGCCTCAGCTGGTGCTCAGATGTTCAGCACCCCACTCTTGGGTCAAGACTGACTTATCTCTTGTCTGTCCTGCTATCTTACCTGCCCCGTCCCGCCCACTGCTGGTGAGGTCAGCTGGCTCAGTCTCCACCCTCAGGTCTAACTTCGATCAGAAGCCCAAATTCTATGGAACCCAATAACTTCTTCTGGGATGGTCTCATGATACCCCCAGGGGTTCCCATGGATTCGGGCCGCCGTAACCGACCTTTTGATATCAATTATGATACCATACGGTCCTCAGGAATGGCTCCGCGCTATATCTTGGCTTCCAGAGCACGTACAAACGTCTACCGCGGAGGCTTGTGTGCGCAATGGCTCCGGGACGCCGTGATATTTTTTTATTGGCCCATCCCATGCAACATGCGTGTACTTTTCATGTTTCTATATCTTATGCCTCCATGCTTGTGACAGACAAAGAAACTAGTCCTATGGGACAAATGGTCAGGTACAGATAGACGAAGCACCCCCCCCTGCTGGCTGTGTTTCCTCTCGAAGTCTTTGAAGCTCCTAGCATTCAAGTGTTAAGTAGGCTTCTTATCTTACAGGAGCCTGGATGGGGGGAAACTATCTAGTTGACGTTTTAACAGAAGGTCCCAAGGGTGGGGGCTGCTGAAGTGTGGCCATCCCTGGATATGATTTATCATTACCAAGATGGCGGCTACAGGTTCATCACACCTCCCCCTATACGAGGGCGCGAGGGGGTAGCACATTCCTGTGTTCCCCCGTGCGTCCTTCTGCACCCTCCCCTTGCCGGGATAACCCGTCAGCGTTACCGTGGTCACGGCCTCTTCTGTGGCGAATGGAGAAGTGGTACTGCTGGAGAGCGAGGCTCCAGCGTAGCAACCTGCCATTCGACCCAGAGACCGTGTGTAACCAGCTGAGGGGGTTGTGGTCCGTCTCCACGGTGAAATGGCTCCCGTACAAGTAGGGCTGCAGACGCTGCAGGGCCCATACAATTGCCAGGCATTCTTTTTCCACCGTGGAGTAAGCCACCTCCCGGGGCAGTAGCTTCCTGCTCAGGTACAAGACAGGATGTTCCTGGCCTGTCGTGTTGACCTGACTTAGCACAGCACCGAGGCCAAAGTCACTGGCGTCGGTCTGTACCACAAACGGCCGGTCGAAGTCGGCAGCTTGCAGTACAGGGGAGCTACTTAGGGCGGCCTTGAGTGCCCCGAAAGCTGTCTCGCAGGCGACTGTCCAGTCGACTGCGACGGGCAGCTTCTTCTTGGTGAGGTCCGTCAGGGGCTTGGCCAGGGTGCTATAGTGTGGGACAAACCTCCTATAGTACCCGGCGGTCCCCAAGAAGGACATCACCTGCTTTTTGGTCCTAGGAGTGGGCCAGGATGCGATGGCATCCACTTTCCCCGGTTCTGGCTTCAGAACCCCCCCGCCTACCCGGTGACCCAGGTAGAGGACCTCACTCATGCCCAGCTGGCACTTTTCCGGCTTGATGGTCAAGCCTGCCCGGTGGATCCGACCGAGCACCTGCCGCAGGTGCTCTAGGTGATCCTCCCAAGTGGGACTGAAGACTGCAATATCGTCCAAGTACGCAGCCGCGTACCCTTCAAGTCCCTCAAGCAGCGTATTGACCATCCGCTGAAAAGTGGCAGGGGCATTCTTCATGCCGAATGGCATCACTGTGGACTCGTACAGTCCAAAAGGGGTGATAAAGGCAGAGCGTTCCCTTGCCGCGGGGGTCAGAGGAATCTGCCAGTACCCCCGGCTCAGATCCATGATGGTCAGGTACTTAGCCCCGGCCATCCGATCGAGCAGGTCATCGATGCGTGGTATGGGGAACGCATCGGTGGCCGTTACAGCGTTGAGCCCCCGGTAGTCCACGCAGAACCGTGTAGTTCGGTCCTTCTTTGGTACGAGGACTACAGGCGAGGCCCACGCGCTGCTGGATGCCTGGATCACCCCCAGCTTCAGCATCTCGTCTATCTCTTGGCGCATGTTTCCCTGCACCTCGAAAGAGACCCGATATGCTGAACGCCGGATCGGCGGGTGATCGCCAGTGTCCACGTCGTGGACAGCCATCTCAGTCCTTCCGGGCAGGCTGCTGAACAGCCCCCGGAAGGGGTGCAGGGTGGTCCCCAGCTGGGACCGTTGGTCCTCCGTGAGCTGGTGGCCAACCCCCACATCCTCGATGGACCCACCCGCCTTGGCTTGGGTGAGCAGATCCAGGAGGCTTTCTACCTCTCCTTCCTCGGGAAGGTTGCACACTGGGTGGGCAGTCGCTTCCCGCTCATGATGAGCCTTCATCATGTTCACGTGGAAGGCCTTCCTCCTTCCACGGGCGTGATCCAGGGTGACCAGATAGGTGACGGCGTTGAGTTTCTGGTGCACGAAGTAGGGACCTTCCCAGGCTGCCTGAAGCTTGTTCTGTGGTACGGGGACCAGTACCCACACCTTTTGACCCACCTGGTGGGTCCTCTCACAAGCATTCTGGTCGTACCACCGCTTCTGGTCGGCCTGGGCCTGGGCCATATTGTCCTGCACCAGCTTTGCCAAGGCCATCATCCTGTCCCGGTGGCGCACGACATACTCGATGACCGACACCTCGGGGGTGGCCAAATCCCCTTCCCATGCTTCCTTCACCAGAGCCAGGGGGCCCCGTACCCGTCGCCCGTACAGGAGCTCAAAGGGGGAGAACCCCGTTGAGGCCTGCGGAACCTCCCGGTAAGCAAATAGGAGGTGTGGGAGGTAACGCTCCCAGTCTCTCCTGTGGGAGTCGACCAACATCTTAAGCATCTGCTTTAAGGTGCCATTGAACCGCTCACACAGGCCATTAGTCTGTGGGTGATACGGGCTGGCCACCAGATGTTGCACCTGCATTTGCTTACAGAGGGACTCCATCAGCCGCGACATGAACTGGGTCCCTCGGTCGGTGAGCATTTCTTGGGGGAAACCCACTCTGGAGAAGATCTCCAGTAAGGCGGTAGCCACCTTGTCGGCCCGAATGGACGACAAAGCTACCGCTTCCGGGTACCGGGTGGCATAGTCCACTACCGTGAGTATGAAGCATTTCCCGGAGTGGCTGGGAGTGGACAGAGGTCCAATAAGATCCACAGCGACCCTCGAGAAAGGCTCTTCGATGATTGGCAGAGTTACCAGTGGGGCTTTGGGGCGCGGCCCCGCCTTCCCCACCCTCTGACAGGTGTCACACGAACGGCAGTAGGCACCCACCGCGGCTCCCATCCCAGGCCAGTAGAAATGCTGAGCTATCCTGGCCTTGGTTTTAGCGATCCCTAGGTGTCCGGCCATCGGAATCTCGTGTGCGATCCGCAACAATTCCGCCCTGAACGGATAGGGTACCACTAACTGTCGGTCCCTGGGCCACGCCTCCGGTGAACCCTGCTGGACCGTTACCCGGTACAGCCGTCCCTGGTCCCAGACCACACGCTCGCAGTCTGACTCCATGGGAGGCTGTGCCGCCTGTTCCTTGAGAGCTTTCAGGCTGTCGTCTGCTTCCAACGCAGCCTGAAATTCCTGACTTGATGTGGCCAGAATCGACGAAACTGCCACATCCTCCGTCAGCCCCTCCGGGCATGTCACCTGGCCGCTGTCTGACCCGGCAGACACTTGGTCAGAAGTGGGGAAGCCGTCGGACCTCTGCAAGGCTCCTTGGGCTCCGGCGCTCCCACTCCTGGTGACAGCGGCTATGACCGCTGTGACCGTGGGTAGTGCCTGCTTCCCCTCTGTTTCTGACCAAGCCGCCCGATCAGGCAGGCTTCCTAGGCCTTTGGACATCTCGGATGTGGGGAACTCCTGCCCTGGGGTCTTACCTGGCGGCTCCTCTCTTGGGACACCCCCACCTCCCATGGCCTGTTCCTCCCCCTGCAGTGGGCCTATACTCAGCAGCCTGGATACCCCTGGGAGCCCTACACTGCCGGTAGCTGCCCCCCTCTCCATCCCTGAGCTTCCCTCTACAGAATCCTGCCCGCCCCCTCCCTCACCGGAGGACAAGAGGTCACGGCACGCCGGCTGAGCACCTCTGCGGGCATCCCCACACTCCCCACCTGCTTTCACTAACCCTGTTTGTGTTGTGTCTGTGCAGGTGTTACCCTCAGGTTTCACTCCCTCCTCCTCAGCAGGACACACACTACATACAACATGGTTGGCATTAGCAGCAGACAAATCAATACACTCTTGGGGGGCCGAACTTGGGGGTTCAGAGGGTACATACTGCGATACTAGACGCCCCAAGTCGGTCCCTAATAAAACATTTGCGGGAATATTTGGCGTTACTCCCACCTCCCGCATCCCCCTTCCGGCACCCCAGTCCAAATACACCATGGCAACGGGAAGTGCCGGCTCCACGCCTCCAACCCCGGAGACGGAAAGAGTCTTTCCTGGTACCAAGTCCTGGGGGGACACCACCTCAGGCCGTACCAGTGTTCGTTCAGCGCCCGTGTCCCGCAGTCCCATGACCGCAGAACGGCCTATGGTGACGGGTTGGATGTTGTCCAGGGACCTACCACCACCCCCTCCCACACACAAAACATTGGGCGCTCTCTGGGACTGGGATGGGGTCTTTTGGCGCTGGGGACACTCAGCCCTAAAGTGTCCTGGTTTGTTGCATAGATGACAACGTCTTACGTCTGGTCCTTGCCTGGAGAGGGCAACAGGGGGATACACCCCTTGTGTTCTAGGGGCCGGGGAAACAGGGGCATGACTGGGCTTACCCCCTCTCCAGGTGCTGCTGGCAGACTTCTTCAGCTCAGGCGCCCTGTTATTGGCATACTCGTCTGCCAGGGCGGCTGTAGCAGAAGCCCCTGTTGGTTTTCGGTCACGGAGGAACTGTCGGAGGTCCTCTGGGCAGTTCCACAAGAACTGCTCCGTGACGAACAGTTCCTGGACCTCCTGGCGGGTAGTAAGCGCTAGACCCGAGGTCCAGTGCTCTGCGGCTCTCAACAGCGCCCGCATATGATCGGTCCAGGTGTCCTTGGGGCCACGCAGCAGGCTCCGGAACTTCTGGCGGTACGACTCGGGAGTGAGGTTGTACTGCCGGATCAGGGCCCGCTTGATGCAGTCGTAGTTCTGTACCTCCCCGGCAGGTAAGTCCCCCAAGGCATCCAGGGACTTACCCCTCAAACGGGGGGTCAGGTATCTGGCCCACTGATCCCGGGCCAGATGGTGCTGAAGACAGGTCCGTTCAAATGCCACCAGAAAGGAGTCCAGGTCCCCATCCTTCTCCAGTAGAGGGAAGTCCTCAGCTCGGACTTTGGACGACTTGGTCTCCTGATGGGTTGGTTGCTCTAGCGGAAGCCCCCGCTGGGCCAGGTCCAGTTGGTGCTGGCGCTCCGCAGCTCGCTCTGCACGCTCCGCAGCCTCCCGGCGCTCTGCAGCTTCACGCTCCGCAGCCTCCCGGCGCTCTGCAGCCCGCTCTGCACGCTCCGCAGCCTCCCGGCGCTCCGCAGCTTCGCGCTCCTCCTCCGCTGCCTTCTCTGATGCTGCCAGGAGGGTTTTGTAGACGGCATCGCCATGAGACTGGAGACTTGCCATAGCCGCTTGTAAAAGGGCTTGTGATCTGGACAGGCTGGGCTGGGTAGGTGGTGGGCAGCCCACTGCGGGACCGTATACTGGGGACTGGCTCCCTGAGGTGCCCGGGCTGGACTCCTCCTCGCCATGAGTAACAATGTCCTCCCCTCCTGCCACACGGACCGTAGCATTAGCCTCCTGCAGGGTCTTGCTCCTGGTGCCGTCTGCCATCTTGGTAACCGACACCGCTGCAACCCTGAGTTTGCACACACCTTGTTATACTTTTAGCCTGACCGTCTAACGTTGGGCTGACCTTAAGACTCCAGCAGTGGAAGTTACCACTGGCAGTCTTTAGTGCCTGGGAGTAGGGGTCCCACAACACTATTATTCTGCAATCCCACCGCTGCCACCAATGTGATGAAAGCCGGCCGGTGGGTGCAGCTCTCTGGCGCCCCCTTACCTCTCAGGTCAGTCAAGGTACTGCACCTAGAGAAAGTAGTGCCAGGTAGCTGCAACCAGCGCAGGGAACACGGTAGTGTGTTATCCCTTCAACGTCACTAAACCGTAACGTCACTACACAGCACAACTCGCTAGCGCCCTCTTAGCCTCAGGTCAGTCAAGGAACTGCACCTAGGATAAGCGGTCGCCAGGGAGACTGTCCTGTAACCTACTGGGTATCGGGGCCCTCTGTAGTGAGGGCGGTATATATATCTTCCTTGGCCGCGCCAGGAATATATATATCTGAACCTCCGACCGTCACTACCAGCCTTCCCCAATCCCCAGTTGGTATGCTGCCACCAGTCCCTATTTTAGATATACGCCCAGTCCGTGAATGGGCCTATATCGGGTCAGGAACCAACCCTGGGTAGCGTTTTGGCTTGAGCCGAGCTCACACGGACGTGCGTTCGTTATGCAGAATAAAAGGCAGGCCCACAATTACTTGAGGTAATTGATTATAATAATACACTAGATACACGATATACAACTAAATATACACAGGTATAAGGTCAGGCTAAACTATACAACAATGGAATACAACACACAGAATCACCACAGCATATCAGTTACCGGTTTCTTGATTTTCTTGTGACGCAGGGAGAGGATTCTGCGGTCGCAGGCACGGTTCTTTGTTACAGGCTGAGGCCTACCACCGCATGGTCAAACTGCTCCTCCCCTTGGTGGCCTCAGCTGGTGCTCAGATGTTCAGCACCCCACTCTTGGGTCAAGACTGACTTATCTCTTGTCTGTCCTGCTATCTTACCTGCCCCGTCCCGCCCACTGCTGGTGAGGTCAGCTGGCTCAGTCTCCACCCTCAGGTCTAACTTCGATCAGAAGCCCAAATTCTATGGAACCCAATAACTTCTTCTGGGATGGTCTCATGATACCCCCAGGGGTTCCCATGGATTCGGGCCGCCGTAACCGACCTTTTGATATCAATTATGATACCATACGGTCCTCAGGAATGGCTCCGCGCTATATCTTGGCTTCCAGAGCACGTACAAACGTCTACCGCGGAGGCTTGTGTGCGCAATGGCTCCGGGACGCCGTGATATTTTTTTATTGGCCCATCCCATGCAACATGCGTGTACTTTTCATGTTTCTATATCTTATGCCTCCATGCTTGTGACAGACAAAGAAACTAGTCCTATGGGACAAATGGTCAGGTACAGATAGACGAAGCACCCCCCCCTGCTGGCTGTGTTTCCTCTCGAAGTCTTTGAAGCTCCTAGCATTCAAGTGTTAAGTAGGCTTCTTATCTTACAGGAGCCTGGATGGGGGGAAACTATCTAGTTGACGTTTTAACAGAAGGTCCCAAGGGTGGGGGCTGCTGAAGTGTGGCCATCCCTGGATATGATTTATCATTACCAAGATGGCGGCTACAGGTTCATCACAATCCCCAACAGTGTCACCAGCAAAGCACCCCCACACCATCACACCTCCTCCATGCTTCACGGTGGGAACCAGGCATGTAGAGTCCATCCGTTCACCTTTTCTGCGTCGCACAAAGACACGGTGGTTGGAACCAAAGATCTCAAATTTGGACTCATCAGACCAAAGCACAGATTTCCACTGGTCTAATGTCCATTCCTTGTGTTCTTTAGCCCAAACAAGTCTCTTCTGCTTGTTGTCTGTCCTTAGCAGTGGTTTCCTAGCAGCTATTTTACCATGAAGGCCTGCTGCACAAAGTCTCCTCTTAACAGTTGTTGAAGAGATGTGTCTGCTGCTAGAACTCTGTGTGGCATTGACCTGGTCTCTAATCTGAGCTGCTGTTAACCTGCGATTTCTGAGGCTGGTGACTCGGATAAACTTATCCTCAGAAGCAGAGGTGACTCTTGGTCTTCCTTTCCTGGGGTGGTCCTCATGTGAGCCAGTTTCTTTGTAGCTTTTGATGGTTTTTGCAACTGCACTTGGGGACACTTTCCAAGTTTGCCCAATTTTTCGGACTGACTGACCTTCATTTCTTAAAGTAATGATGGCCACTCATTTTTCATTACTTAGCTGCTTTTTTCTTGCCATAATACAAATTCTAACAGTCTATTCAGTAGGACTATCAGCTGTGTATCCACCAAACTTCTGCACAACACAACTGATGGTCCCAACCCCATTTATAAGGCAAGAAATCCCACTTATTAAACCTGACAGGGCACACCTGTGAAGTGAAAACCATTTCCGGTGACTACCTCTTGAAGCTCATCAAGAGAATGCCAAGAGTGTGCAAAGCAGTCTTCAAAGCAAAAGGTGGCTACTTTGAAGAACCTAGAATATAAGACATATTTTCAGTTGTTTCACACTTTTTGTTAAGTATATAATTCCACATGTGTTAATTCATAGTTTTGATGCCTTCAGTGTGAATGTACAATTTTCATATTCATGAAAATACAGAAAAATCTTTAAATGAGAAGATGTGTCCAAACTTTTGGTCTGTACTGTATATGGCAGGGAATAACAGGGGAAAGTAGTATACAAAGAACTAAAAACAAAAATATTATTTTCCAATTGTCCTCCATAACTTAATTGAATCTTAATATTTTATTAAGGGACCTTGATGTCATAGACTGCTTAGAAAGGGGAAACAACATAATAAGCAAAAGCATGCTAATCCACTCTTACCCTGGACAAGTGAACTAGTCTAGAGTATCATGGATTATATGGGAGGGAAAATAGGGCTGTTGGAGGTCGTCAGTGGGGTCAAAGTTTCAAACGACTGATGCTATAACACTACCAACAACCAAATGTACAGTACTCTGCAAGGGTTTTAGGAAGCTGTGAGAAAAAAATGCTGCAAAGCAAGAATGATTTAAAAAAATAGCAGTGTTAATATTTTTATCAATTAAAAAAATGTACAGTGAATGAATAAAAAATGTATCTAAATGTAATCAATATTTGGTGTGACCTACCTTTGCATTCAACACAGCATCCCTTCTTCCAAGTACACTTGCACACAGTTTTTGAAGGAACTCAGCAGGGAGGTTGTTCCAAACATCTTGAAGACCTAACTACAAATCTTCTGGGGGTGTAGGCTAGTGTATATCCCTCTGTCTCTGTAATTCCACACAGACTTGATGATGTTAAGATCAGATCACTATGGAGGCCATATCATCACTTCCATGACTCCCTTTTTTTCTTTACGCTGAAAATACACTATGTGTACAGTTATTAGGCAATTGAATAGTTTGAGAATATCAACATTTTATGCATATTTTTCAATTCCAAGCTGTATAAACTTGAATGCTTTTGGTTTTAAGCAACAGGTGATATCTATTTATGTAATGAGGTAGGGTGTGCCCTATGGACCCCTTTATCGAGGTGTACAGAATTATTAGGTAGCTTGTTTTCCTAAGAAAAAATGGACAATAAAGTGATTTAACTGACTAAAAATTGTTAAAAGTCTTACAGAGGGATGCAGTACCTTTGAAATTCTTAAGATATTAGGGCGTGATCACAGAACCAACAAAAGTTTTGCTCCTAATAGTCAAAAAACGTGTTGAGAAAAAAAGATGCCCATTAAATGCCAAAGATTTCAGAAGAATCAAACGTGAAATGAACAGGAACCCATTATCCTCCAGTGCTGTTATATTCCAGACCGGCAAACTTCCTGGAGTGCCAGAAGTACAAGGTGTTCCTTGCTTCGAGACATGGCTAAAGTAAGGAAGGTTGAAACCCAACCACCTCTAAATAAGAGGCTGAAACGTCAAGGTTGGGCCAAGAAATATCTGAAGATAGATTTTTCAAATGTTATATTGACTAGTGAAATATGAGTGACTCTTGAAGGACCAGATTGATGGGCTTGTGACTGGATCTGTAACAGGCGCAGACCTCCACTTCGACTCAAACACCAGCTAGTTGGTGGTGGGGTACTGCTTTGGGCTGGTATTATTTAGAATGGGCTAGTTGAACTTTTTTTTCGGGTTAAAGATGGACTAAAAATTAGCTCCCAAACTTTCTGTCAGTTTCAAGAAGACATTTCCTTTAAAACTTACAACATAAAAAAATTATTTAGAGTATAAGAGCAAGATTATTATAAATTTCAACTTATGTACATCACATGAACAATGACATCAAGTGAGAGGGTTAATAAACTCTAGTTTAGCATTTCCTTAAAGGTAATCTGTCAGTAGGATCAACCTTCATAAGCCGTCTATATGGTCTCTATGGGCATGTAGGTTATAGGAAGCTGAATAAAATTAAATCTTGATATCTGCGATCTGAGGTCTTTTTCCAGAGAAATCCACACTTTTCTTAATATGTAAATGAGCTGTTGAGATCTATGGGCTGGACAGAAATATCCATGAGAATCAGCCTTCAGGGCTTATTTTAAATAAAACGGGGCGTTACTAGTGTGAACCATGACTGACTCTTTGCCCTCCTGATCTCAATGCAGAGCTGTGCGTCATTATAACCAACACAGTCCAGTAGATTTGAACCTTGTTTCATTATAAACAAAACAAACACATTTGCAGTTGTCCTCTCACAGTGCTTGTAGCTCTGCTGTACTGCCCTTCCCCCACATCGGCTGCCTTTGAGATTGGAGCTGAACCACTATAAGAGGATAACTCCAGCTGCAAATGTGTTTAAAATGACAACGTTCACTTCCACTGTACTGTGTTAGTTCTGATCTCACTGCAAAGCTATGTGTGATTATTAAAGTGTCAGTCAATACATGTTTCACACTGGTAATGCCCCTTCATTTAAAATGAGCTCTGGAGGCATATTCTTAGGGAGATCTGTGTCCCAGGGCCGGCTCCAGGTTTTTCTGGGCCCCGGGCGAAAGAGTCTCAGTGGGCCCCTTTAACACATACCACGATTCATGATGCAGAGATACAGCGGAGAAATATATATATATATATATATATATATATATATATATATATATATATATATATATATATATATATATATAGTACAATGCAAAGATTTCACTTCTTACATTACATGAGTGATATCTATTGTAAATTCCACAATAGCTCAGAAACCGGCGAATCGCTCAACACAGAATACTGGCCCCCATATAAGGCTCCATACGGAATACTGGCCCCCATATAACGCTTCATACGGAATACTGGCCCCCATATAAGGCCCCATACGGAATACTGGCCCCATATAAGGTCCCATAAGGAATACTGGCCCCCATATAAGGCCCCATAAGGAATACTGGCCCCCATATAAGGCTCCATACGGAATACTGGCCCCCATATAACGCTTCATACGGAATACTGGCCCCCATATAAGGCCCCATACGGAATACTGGCCCCCATATAAGGCTCCATGCGGAATACTGACCCCCATATAAGGCTCCATGCGGAATACTGGCCCCCATATAAGGCTCCATACAGAATACTGGCCCCCATATAAGGCTCCATACGGAATACTGGCCCCCATATAAGGCTCCATACAGAATACTGGCCCCCATATAACGCTCCATACAGGATACTGGTCCCCTTATAAAGCTCCATACAGGATACTGGCCCCCATATAACGCTCCATACAGGATACTGGTCCCCTTATAAAACTCCATACAGGATACTGGCCCCCATATAACGCTCCATACAGGATACCGGTCCCCTTATAACGCTCCATACAGGATACCGGTCCCCTTATAACGCTCCATACAGGATACTGGCCCCCATATAATGCTGCATGCAGGCTGTTACCCCCCACATAATACCCCATACAGGCTGTCCCCCCCTTATAATGCTCCATGCAGGCTGTTACCCCCCACATAATGCCCCATACAACCCCCCCCCCTTTTAATGCTCCATGCAGGCTGTTACCCCCCACATAATGCCCCATACAGGCTGCCCCCCCCTTATAATGCTCCATGCAGGCTGTTCCCCCCCACATAATGCACTATGCAGGCTGACCCCCCCTTTATAATGCCCCATGCAGGCTGTTCCCCACCTTATAATGCCCCATGCAGGATGTCACCCCCCCCCCCTCTTTATAATGCCCCATGCAGGATGTCCCCCCCTCTCTTTATAATGCCCCATGCAGGATGCCCCCCCCTCTCTTTATAATGCTCCATGAAGGATGCCCCCCCCTCTCTTTATAATGCCCCATGCAGGATGTCCCCCCCTCTCTTTATAATGCTCTATGGAGGATGCCCCCCCTCTCGTTATAATGCTCCATGGAGGATGCCACCCCCCTTCTCTTTATACTGCCCCATGCCTCCATACATTAAAAAAAAAAATCAATTACTCACCTCCCTTCTCCTCACCTGCTACCTGCTGCCGCTGCTCTGGTCTGGACTCCAGTGACGCCGGTATCTTCCCGCTCTGCGCTCCCTGTGACGGCTCAGGGGAGGGCGTGGTGTAAAGACGTCACCGCACCCTCTGACCTGAGACGTCACAGGGAGCGCAGAGCAGGAAGACAGCGGATCTGCAGAGGCACGGGGAGAGGTAAGTATCCAGCTGCCGGGGCCCTGAGCAAGCGGCGAAGGGCGGGCGCTGACACCACTCTCCTCCGACCCATAGCCCAGCGGGGTGCGCGTCCGCCAGTGGGCCCCTCTGCCTGCTCAGGGCCCCGGCATTTGCCCGGGTGCGCCGGGTGCTGACGCCGGCCCTGCTGTGTCCGGTCCATAGATCTTAACAGTTTATTGATATATTAAGAAAAATGTGGATTTCTCTGAAATAAGACATCGGATCACAGATATTAAGGTATCATTTTATTCTTCTTCCTATGACCTACATGTCCATATAAATGGCTTAAGAAGTTTGATCCTACTGACAGATTCCCTTTAAAACACCAGAAGCACAGAAACTCCAGGAAGGAATTCTAGGTCCATAATTTTGACACCTCAATGTTTATTATATTACTAATCAAACAAGTTCATAAAGATAAGGATGTCAAACTATTAGCAAGAATAAAAATATTTGCAAACTTTGCTTCGAATGCATCAACACTGTATGGTTTGAACAAGAGTCTGAAACATATTTGCGTTTGATAAGTCCAGGTAATAAAATGTATTGCCACTTGGCATTTTAGTGTTGTCACGACACAGCTTTTCTTCTTAATTATGCCAGACAAATTTAGTAAGCCAGGAGCTATATGCTTTTATCTTCATGTTGACTTTTTCATTTGTGTTCTTCTTTCATTGATTAACACAGACTATTGTTTGTATAATCCTGAATGTTGACATTTGAGTTGAGATGTACTGCAACTTGTTGTCTGTAAATCTAGCAAGATAGGGTAATGGAGTAATACTGTTTGATAATATGCTGATTACGTATTATACCAGCACAGGGAGATGTTGATTTGCTGAGCAATGGAGGACAAACGATGCAAGTTGATTAAATGCTCAAACAATGAGTCATGAGCCCCTTCCACCTTGATCCCAGACCTTTCACCAGTGAATGATGGCTGAAAGGAGATCTGTGATCTATACAAAGGGGGTCTCTGCCTCTATTCGGTGTCATTCTACAGCATGTCAGCTTAGGGGACTTCGGCCCCAGGTGGAGGAATACAGATCTGCTCCATTGTCCGTTGCTGAACCCTCAGAGACGTCTTGAAGAATTCAGGTTGGGACAATCAGGTCACCTGGCCCCAGACTTCACTGCTCTCGGCTAGTTTCCTAAGCTTGTCGTTACCTTCTCTCTTTGGGGGCCTGCCAAAAGCGGGGTGCCTCTGGTGGGGGTAGTCGGCCCTGGAAGCCCCGAAATCTCAGCTACACTATTCTCAGCGGGCCAGCGGAAGGGTGAGGACTCTTTAATTTGCACCATCTTGGAAACTTGCTGGGACTGTTCTATCTGGTTATTGTTTGCTTTCTGATTCAAGAAAATATTGCCACACTGTTTTTCCCTCACCCTGTGTTGTCTGAGTAGTGCTACGCCCACGGAAGACCGCGGGTCTTCACAAGTGTATTGGGGTATTTGGGTTTTAACTCATTTCTCCTCTTTGAACATTTCTACATATATATATAGTTGAAACCAGAAGTTTACATATAATATATAAAAAGACACATATGCATGTTTTTCTCAATATCTGACATGAAATCAGAATAAACCTTTCCCGTTTTAGGTCAATTAGGCTTACCATAATTTTTAATATTTGCCAAATGCCAGAATAATGAGAGGGAGAGAATGTTTTAAGGCATTTTTATTACTTACTGCAAAGTCAAAAGTTTACATACATTTCATTAGTATTTGGTACCATTGCCCTTAAACTGAATGACTTGGATCAAACGTTTGGGATATCCTTCCACAAGCTTCTCACAATAGTTGGTCGGAATTTGGGCCCATTCCTCCAGACAAAACTGGTGTAACTGATACAGGTTTGTAGGTCGCCTTGCTCACATCTGTCTTTTCAGGTTAATCCATAAATTTTCAATAGGATTGAGATCAGGGCTTTGTGATGGCCACTCCAAAACATTGACTTTTTTATCATTTTGGCAGTATGCTTCGGGTCATTGTCAATTTGGAAGACCCATTTGTTAAGTGCACTAGTCCCTCCTGCAGAAAAACAACCCCGCAACATGATCCTGCCACCCCCATGTTTCACAGTTGGGATGGTGTTCTTAGGCTTCCAAGCTTCTCCATTTTTCCTCCAAACGTAACGATGGTCATTATGCCCAAAAAGTTCAATTTTAGTTTCATCAGACCACAGGACATGTCTCCACAAATTGAGGACTTTGTTCCTGTGTGCATTTGCAAACATTAATCTGTTTTTTTTTATGTTTCTTTTGGAGTAATGACTTCTTCCTAGCAGAGTGGGCTTTTAGCCCATGTTGATACAGTACTCGTTTCACTGTGGATATTGACACAAACTTACCAACTTCCACCATCATCTTCACAAGATCTTTTGCTTTTGTCCTTGGGTTGATATGCACATGTCGGAGCAAAGCATGTTCATCTCTGGGACACAGAACCTGTCTCCTTCCTGAGCAGTATGATGGCTGGATATTCCCATCTTGCTTGTACTTGCGTATAATTGTTTGTACAGATGAACAAGGGCACCTTCAGGTATCTTGAAATTGTACCCAAGGATGACCCAGACTTGTGCAAGTCCACAATTCTCTTCCTGATATCTTGGCTGATTTATTTAGACTTTCCCTACACAAAGAAGCTGTGTGTTTCAGGTGTGCATTAAAATACATCCACAGGTGTGTCTCTAATTAACTCAGATGTGGCAAAAATCAGAAGCTTCCAAACACATGGCATCATCATATGGGCAGTCCAGAATTGTTTAAAGGCATAGTAATCTTAGTGTATGTAAACTTTTGACTTTGCAGTAAGTAATAAAAATGCCTTAAAACATTCTCTCTCTCTCATTATTCTGTCATTTGGCAAATATTAAAAATTATGGTAATCCTAATTGACCTAAAATGGGAAAGGTTTATTCTGATTTCATGTCAGATATTGAGAAAAACATTCATATGTGTCTTTTTATATAGTGTATGTAAACTTCTGGTTTCAACTGTGTATATATATACAGGGTGGGCCATTTATAAGGATACACCTAAATAAAATGGGAATGGTTGGTGATATCAACTTACTGTTTGTGGCACATTAGTATATGGGAGGGGGAAAACTTTTCCAGATGGGTGGTGACCATGGCAGCCATTTTGAAGTTGGCCATTTTGGATCCAACTTTACTTTTTTTCAATGGGAAGAGGGTCATCTGACACATCAAACTTATTGAGAATTTCATAATAAAAACAATGGTGTGCTTGGTTTTAACATAACTTTATTCTTTCATTAGTTATTTACAAGTTTCTCTTTGTTTACAGCCATTGACATGTCGCAGAGGTTAACACGTGAGGAGAGGATAGAAATTGTGCTCTTGTCTGGTGAACGCAGTACCCGGGTCATTGCAGCAGATTTCAACGCAAGACACCCTATGAGACCACCCATCTCCTATGCTACAGTTAGCAAACTGCTTGCCAAATTTCGTGAAACAGGTTCAGTGTTGGATTTGCCAAAATGTGGACGCAAGAAAACTGTCACTAATGAAGAAACATCAGTGTCTCTCCTAGCTTCATTCAGCAAGAGCCTACAGCGTAGCACTCGCCGCATGTTACTGGAGAGTGGCATCAGTCAAACATCCCTTCGGCGGATATTAGCTACTCACAAATGGCACCCATACAAAATCCAGCTGCTGCAGCATCTCAACGAGGATGACCCAGATCGGCGCACTGAATTTGCAGCATGGACAAAACAAAAACTGGAACAGGACCCTCAGTTTACACAGAACATTATGTTCAGTGATGAGGCAAACTTTTTTGTGAATGGTGAAGTTAACAAAACCACCACTATTGCCCTGACACTAACCCACAGTGGATAGATCCCTCCAAGAACACAAAAATTGATGGTATGGTGTGGTATATGGGGTATAAAGATAGTGGGGCCATTCTTCATCAATGGAAACCTCAATGACACTGGATATCTGAAATTGCTAAATGATGATGTGTTGCCCTCTGTATACACTGAAGATTGCACGTTCCCTGAGTTTTTCCAATAAGATGGTGCACCACCACATTATGGGTGTCAGGTCCGAGCATTCCTACATGAACAGTTACCTGTAAAGTGGATTGGTCATCGTGGGCCAGTTGAATGGCCACCAAGGTCTGACACCCTTAGACTTTTATCTTTGGGGTCATCTGAAGGCAATTGTCTATGCTGTGAAGATACGAGATGTGCAGCATCTGAAACAACGGATACTGAAAGCCTGTGCTAGCATTTCTTCTGCAGTGTTGCTATCAGTGTGTCAAGAGTGGGAGAAGAGGGTTGCATTGACAATCCAACACAATGGGCAGCACTTTGTACACATTTTATAAGTGGTCATAAACTTGTAAATAACTCATGAAAGAATAAAGTTATGTTAAAACCAAGCACACAATAGTTTTTCTTATGAAATTCTCAATAAGTTTGATGTGTCACATGACCCTCTTCCCATTGAAAAAAATAAAGTTGGATCCAAAATGTCCGACTTCAAAATGGCCGCCATGGCCACCACCCATCTGGAAAAGTTTTCCCCCTCCCATATACTAATGTGCCACAAACAGGAAGTTGATATCACTAACCATTCCCATTTTATTTAGGTGTATCCATATAAATGGCCCACCCTGTATGTATATATATATATATATATATATATATATATATATATATATATATATATACACTGCTCAAAAAAATAAAGGGAACACTTAAACAACAGAATATAACTCCAAGTAAATCAAACTTCTGAAGAAATCAAACTGTCCACTTAGGAAGCAACAGTGATTGACAATCAATTTCACATGCTGTTGTGCAAATGGATTAGACAATAGATGGAAATTATTGGCAGTTATCAAGACACCCTCAATAAAGGAGTGGTTCTGCAGGTGGGGACCACAGACCACATCTCAGTACCAATGCTTTCTGGCTGATGTTTTGATGACTTTTGAATGCTGGTTGTGCTTTCACACTCGTAGTAGCATGAGACGGACTCTACAACCCACAGAAGTTGCTCAGGTAGTGCAGCTCATCCAGGACAATGGATGACGTTGGTGGATGGAGCGAGACATGATGTCCCAGATGTGCTCAATCGGATTCAGGTCTGGGAAAAGGGCGGGCCAGTCCATAGCTTCAATGCCTTCATCTTGCAGGAACTGTTGACACACTCCAGCCACATGAGGTCTGGCATTGTCCTGCATTAGGAGGAACTGAGGGCCAACCGCACCAGCATATGGTCTCACAAGCGGTCTGAGGATCTCATCTCGGTATCTAATGGCAGTCAGGCTACCTCTGGTGAGCACATGGAGGGCTGTGCGGCCCTCCAAAGAAATGCCACCCCACACCATTACTGACCCACTGCCAAACCAGTCATGCTTAAGGATGTTGCAGGCAGCAGATCGCTCTTCACAGCATCTCCAGACTCTGTCACGTCTGTCACATGTGCTCAGTGTGAACCTGCTTTCATCTGTGAAGAGCACAGGGAGCCAGTAGCGACTTTGCCAATCCTGGTGTTCTGTGGCAAATCCCAAGCATCTTGCACGGTGTTGGGCTGTGAGCACGGAGTTGGTTTCTAACCATTTGTGCAGACACATGCATATATATGGCCCTGGCAAAAATTAAGAGACCACTGCAAAATTTTCAGTTTCTCTGATTTTTCTCTTTATACATGTCTCCGAAAATCAAAGCTATAAATTTTGTATTTATTTGCAGCAAATGATATAGTGTCAAAATACTAAAAATGAAACAGTGCTTTCAGACCTCAAATTACTCATGTTTTAACTCAGGAGCAATTCAGAAATCAATATTTGGTGGACTAACCATGATTTTTAATCACAGCTTTCATGCGTCTTGGCATGCTTTCCACCAGTCTTTCCATGCTTTCTTATCGAAAACTGTTCAATGGTCTCTTAATTTTTGCCAAAGCTGTATATATATATATATATATTTATTTTTTTATAATGTATTTAAAGATTGTCTCCATAGGCGGATTATAATGAGGGCAATCCGGGCGACCGCCCGGGGCCCCAAGCCTGCAGGGGGCCCGCGGCTCCGGGCGGGGTGTCTAATGCCGGATTGCCCTCATTATATGTGCGGGCTGCCGCGGCACATACCGGTAGCAGTTGCGGGAGGGGGGGCCCCGGACCGCTCCTCCAGCAGCGGCCACCGCTACTTCTTCATCGGCCGGGCCAGCACTGCAGCAGTTAACTTCCCTGTGCTGGCCCGGCCGCGTCACTGCTAGGAGACACGGCCCTGTGCGCGGCCGTATCTCCTAGCTCTGACGTCACGCAGTGTGCGCCCGGCCTGTACTGCTACTTACCACCGGAGAGGAGAGAGAGCAGGCAGGAGGAATGGAGCCGGGGGATGGTGAGTGTGTGTGTGTGTGTGGGCAGATGTGTGTGTGTGTGGGCAGATGTGTGTGTGTGGGCAGATGTGTGTGTGTGTGTGGGCAGATGTGTGTGTGTGTGTGGGCAGATGTGTGTGTGGGCAGATGTGTGTGTGTGTGGGCAGATGTGTGTGTGGGCAGATGTGTGTGTGTGTGGGCAGATGTGTGTGGGCAGATGTGTGTGTGTGTGTGGGCAGATGTGTGTGTGTGGGGGGGCAGATGTGTGTGTGTGGGGGGGCAGGTGTGTGTGTGTCTGTGGGCAGGTGTGTGGGCAGCTGTGTGTGTGTGTGGGCAGCTGTGTGTGTGTCTGTGTGGGCAGGTGTGTGTCTGTGTGGGCAGATGTGTGTGTGTGGGGGGGGCAGGTGTGTGTGTGTGGGCAGGTGTGTGTCTGTGTGGGCAGGTGTGTGTGTGTGGGGGGGGGCAGATGTGTGTGTGTGGGCAGATGTGTGTGTGTGTGTGTGTGGGCAGATGTGTGTGTGTGTGTGTGTGGGCAGATGTGTGTGTGTGTGTGGGCAGATGTGTGTGTGTGTGGGGGGGGGCAGGTGTGTGTGTGTCTGTGGGCAGGTGTGTGGGCAGCTGTGTGTGGGCAGCTGTGTGTGTGTCTGTGTGGGCAGGTGTGTGTGTGTGTGTCTGTGTGGGCAGGTGTGTGTGTGGGCAGGTGTGTGTGTGTGTGTGGGCAGATGTGTGGGCAGGTTAGAAAGTCTTGCCCTGTTGGACACTACACCTGATTTGAGGCCACCACCTCTTGGTTGTCCAATGTTCTGGCTTCTCTAGGGCTCTTCTCAGATATTCATTATACCAGCTCCCCAGAATACCAAAGCTAGGGTGAGTGACCGCGAGCCCTGGTGGTGGCCATAACTGCGGCCACCCAGGTGCAATACTCCATAACAACAATCCCCTGAGGTGGTGTAGGATGTAAGGACCTATTCACACTACATTCAGCGCTGCATTCAGGTCTTTACACAAGGCTTACAACTGAATCCCTGAAATTCAGGATTGTGCTGTCTGAAATGAGACATCTGAAAGCAGAGCAAATGGAGCCTGAAGATTCAGACTTTAGCCTCGGTTTGCCTTTGTTCAAATCAATGGCTATGTCAAGGCACATCTGAATGCCATTTTTCAGGGATTTAAATAGAAGCCTGGAAAGAGGAGATGAATGCATTGTAAAATTCAGTGTGAATAGGCCCTTAAATCTGGAGTCTTGATATTGATGCCACATGCATTTTACTTGTTTTTAACTTAAAAAAAAAAAAAAATACACACACACAAATTATACACACACACACACACACACACACACACAGATGAGTGTGTGGGCATGTGTGTGTGGGCAGGTGTGTATGTGTGGGGGCAGGTGTGTGTGTGTGTGCGCATGTGTGGGTGTGGACAGGTGTGTGTGTGTGGGCAGATGTCATTGTGTGATGTCTGTTTGTATGTATTTTTGTGTTTCAAATGTGTTTATGCGTGTCTGTATATGTTTGTGTGTGTGCATGACTGCATGCGGCCTCCTGCTGAGTATAGTTGGCGCCGTGCGGCCTCCTGATGTCTCTGGGAGGGTGCCGTGTGGCCCTCCACTGTGTATAGATGGCTACGTGCGCCCCCCCGCTGTGTATAGACTGTGCCGTGCGGCCCCCGCTGTGTATAGATGGCTACGTGCGCCCCCCGCTGTGTATAGATGGCTACGTGCGGCCCCCTGCTGAGTATAGATGTCGCCGTGCGGCCCCCCACTGTGTATAGATGGCTACGTGCGGCCCCCTGCTGAGTATAGATGGCGCCGTGTGGCCTCCCGCTGTGTATAGATGGCTACGTGGGGCCTCCCGCTGTGTACAGATGGCTACGTGGGGCCTCCTGCTGTGTACAGATGGCTACTTGCGGCCTCCCGCTGTGTATAGATGGCTACGTGCGCCCCCCGCTGTGTATAGATGGCTACGTGCGGCCCCCCGCTGAGTATAGATGTCGCCGTGCGGCCTCCTGCTGTGTATAGAT
The DNA here is from genome assembly GCF_046119375.1 of Phyllobates terribilis. Taxonomy (NCBI): domain Eukaryota; kingdom Metazoa; phylum Chordata; class Amphibia; order Anura; family Dendrobatidae; genus Phyllobates; species Phyllobates terribilis. The sequence goes on from NW_027362764.1 coordinate 520,597,690, forward strand.
GGCTACGTGCGGCCCCCCGCTGAGTATAGATGGCGCTGTGCGGCCTCCTGCTGTCTCTGGGGGGGAGCGCCGTGCGGCATCTATACTCAGCAGGAGGCCGCACGTAGCCATCTATACACGTATACTCAGCAGGAGGCCGCACGTAGCCATCTATACACGTATACTCAGCAGGAGGCCACACGTAGCCATCTATACGGTGCCATCTATACACAGCGGGAGTCTCAGTGCTTTGCAAGAGCAGTCAATAAATTCTGCTTGACTAATTCTGAGCACCATAAAGTCTGGTTCGCTTCTAACCTGCTGTCTTCATTTTCAACTTGCTGAATTCTAACTCATTTACTTTCATTCGAGATGATGCCTTTGCTGGTCTCTTTCACCTTGAATACCTGTAAGTGCTCCACTTAATGTCATATTTTTGATTCTGTTCTTCTTCATCTTTTGGCATGTGCAATTGTATGAGCAAGTATTCATATGAATTTATGACCTACTTGAACCTTCGAGGACCTTAAATTTTATTCAATCAAATTTTTTTCTAGTTTAAAACTATGGGACATATATGTGCCTTGGTCCTCAAAGGGTTTTTAAAGGGGCTGCAAACATAAATCCGAAAAAAATAATTCAATTAGTGCTTTTTGTGTTCATTTAATTTTTATTTGAAGTCCATTTTTTTTATATACCTTCAAATTAAGCCCTACCCCATGGAATGAAGCCCTACCTACATGACATCTGAGAGCTACATGGATTCCGCTTGTGAGGTGCCTGTCCGTCACTACTATTCAGTTTTAGGGTCCACTCACTAAGCCATATATTCTCTCATGCAAGAGAATAGGGCCAATTATGCTAATGACACTCGGCTCAAACTCTGTCAGAGCTTCAACTGAGTGTGATCCGATTCTCTCGCAGCACAGATATGGAGAAGATGGAGAACTTACTTTCTCCATCTTCTCCATAGTCTCTGTGAGTGTTCATCGGACTGCACTGGATGACATCCGAGTGCAGTCCAATGTTTTACGTGCACCCATAGACTTGTATGGGTGCACATGGTCCGAATATCGAATGAGATTATTTTCTCATGCCAATAATCGCAGATCTGCACTGTCCCATAGTATAACATAGGGCCGAGTCCTATCCGATAAAACATCACATAGCATTCGGCCGTGTTATACGACAGTGTGAGCGAGCCCTTAGAGTCAAGGAATATTTACATGCAGATGATGATATTACTCGCCAAGTGTATATTTTTTTAGGCGAGTTCATAGTAAATGCTTTGCCTTTTTGACATGTGATCAACTAAAAAACAAGAAAGATTTAGGACCTCCCCTATAGAGAAACGGAAAATAGTTTGGAGGACTTGCATGTCCTTTTTTATTTATTATGAGAAAATCATAAAAGATCCCGTTTTTTAACCATGCTGTGACTTTCTGCTGAGGGAGAGGGAGAGAGCTGCCCTATTCAGAGTCTGTAATAAGACCTGCTGACAAAAGTGTTGAAGATACAGTCTAATGTGAATTAACAATGAAAAAAAGTTAATTTCACAAATGGCTTGTATTTTTTTAATACAAACTTTTTTTGTGTTTACAGCTCCTTTAAAGGGAATCTGTCATCAGGTTTTTGCCACCTAATCTGAGAGCAGCATAATGTAGGGTTAGAGGCACTGATTCCAGTAATGTGTCACTTACTGGGCTGCTTAGTGTTGTTTTGATAAAATCATTGATTTGTCAGAAGGTAATTATCACTAGATGACTAGTAAGTTCTGTAGGACCCCACCCCCATCACTGATCAGTAGATTTGTGTACACTGAGCATGGGCAGAAAGCTGCCAATCAGTGGTGTGGGCGGGGCTATACAGAGCGCAGCATTCAGAGAGCTGCTAGATCTGCAGCAGATAAAACGGTGATTTTCTCAAAATGACAACAAGCAGCTGAAAAAGTGACACATCGCTGGAATCAGGGTATCTGCCCCAATATTGTGCTGCTCTCAGATGAGGCAGCACAATTAATATTGTGCCAAATTAATTTCCCGTGAACTATCACATGATCTATCACAGGGGATCATGTGACATGTCACGTGATAAATCAGGTGTGGGGGGGGGGCCGCGCCTTCTAAACTGCCCGGGGCCCTTGCTACTCTTAATCCACCCCTGATTGTCTCCACTTTGTTTAAAAAAGTATTACATACAGTATGCATATATGAAAAAAATATAATAAGTATCTATCTATTGCATTCATAACATTTTGTGCTCATGATTTTACCAATGGAAACCACTCCCCTTTATCTTAATTTACCCTTACATTACAACTTATCTAGTTTACCCCTGTATTGCTCCAGAATACATGGGTTTATTGATAATTGCGTAAAATGTATATTCTTACAATTTAACATTTTACTAAATTTTTTTCATCTGCCTTTTTACTATGTCCGTAATGCTTGATAGAACGCACAATGGAAAGCTAATTTTTCTTCTGCTCGTGGAACTGCAGCTGGAATGCATCTTAAGTTACTGTTGGTCTCGTAAAGGGAACGTGTGACACTTTTATCGCCAGTAACTGCACACATCCTACAAAGATAGAAGAATGAAGTCTGCATTTTTTTTACATATGTTTACTATAGTGCCAAAAAAAAACAATTTCAGCTTACCCTTATATGAGGCAAAATCCACGCTCTCATGATACAGGAGGAGCACGGAATGGAGCAGGTTGGCAATTCCAATGAATGAAGAAAAAAGGAAGCCAGCACACATCCCAAGGTTCAAGAAAAAATTGTCATATATTAGATTTATTAATTATTTTTAATTAATCTAATATATGGCAATTTTTTATTGAACCTTGGAATGCGTGCTGACTACATCTTTTCCAATTTTTTTTTACTATAGGTATACTTTTCAAAAACGAAGGGGGTGCCTGATTCCTTGATATGCTATACCAGAGATGTCTAACTCAAATATGCAGAGGGAAAAAATAAAAAACTTGGACAAAGTCGCGGGCCAACTTTGATATTTATTAAAAAAAACTGTGTACAATTGAGGAAGTTTTTCCTTATCATCTAATATGGAAACAAACTTAAAGGGGTTGTCCCACAAACAAAGTACATTTTATTTAATAAATATTAAGAGACAGACCACATTACCGATGCATTGGGTATTTCCTCGCGGGCAGGGCTGTACAAAGAAATCATGGTGTCCAATAGCAGAAGTTCTAATTGTGGTCTCAGTGGGGTCACAGAAGAGCATATCTCACAACTTTGCAGCCCTTACAAAGTAATATTCCTCTTATCGAAGCTCATACATTGGCCTTTCATTGCCCCCATAAAGTATAATGCCAACATAAGTGCCCCTCGAACATAGTATGATACCCCACAGTGAATTCCTCCACAGTACACTCCACAAGCATGGTAAAATGTCCCTACTGTACCCCCCTCAACTTCCCTGGCAAAGTGTGGTGATCCCAACACAGTATGATGCCCCAACTGTGATCCCCATACAGCCCTCCACGCAGTATAATGGACCCCACATAGTCCTCCATACAGTATAATGGCCCCACATAGTCCTCCATTCAGAATAATGGTCCCACATAGTCCTCCATATGGCGCAATGGGCCAAATATAATCACCCTGAGGGCCAGAGTTTGACAAGTATGTGCTATACTTTAAATGAATAAACAGTGAGTTATTATCTAACTGAATGACCCCTCATATATGGGATGTACTATTGAATGTTGGAACCCCATCATACAGTGACATACAGTCACTTTCTCTATCCTAGGTTTGGCGATCTGAGCTCTGGTCCCATGATAATGTGATACAGCTAGAGAGGAGGATTCAGCACCAGGGGAAGAGTGATGATACATGGGAGAATGAAAATGCAGATGAGGAAGGACCAAAGTTTGGTCAGATGACATATTGATGTCCAAACACAAAAGGGATGGGGAGCAATTTCCTGTGTATCAAGGACTACACAGTTACCAGAAAAAGACAACAAGGTCAAAAAGAAAAGAAAGAAAAAGTAAAACTAAGCAGTAAGTACAGGCCAACATTTTTACATACTTTTTTGGACAACCTCTTTAAGCACGACATATGTTTCTAGTGCTATAGCCCAACTATCAATCCATTATTGGGATAGTGACCTTGAAATTCCTCCTGGGAAAATCTATACTGTAGTCCATACACTAAGCTCTATGGTCAACTTTTGCAAAATTGTTAGTAGCCAAGTGGGACGACCACCTGTTGTCTGTTATAGTAACACTGCTCTGCATTGTGACGTGAACAGTAGCTGCTCATTTTGTGCTCCTTTTGGTACGACAGAGTTTCAGTAGGATGAAGATTTATTAACTCTGTAGTAGGATAATTAACCAATCCTTGAAGGGAGCAGCGTGAAGGATCTGGAGATCCTACAACAGGCACATCACAATCATAGAAATCCTACTTACATCTGTCTGTATATGCTAAGCATATGGATTTGTACAGCTAATAATGAACACATTGGAAAGCTTTGCCAACTGTCCAGAAATTCCAGAACAGTCTGTAAAAATAGGGCACTTTTTTGCCCTGTCTGTAAAAAAAGATGTAAGGTGGCTGTGATTTTTTGAAGCTGAAGAAATGTATACAACTATTTTCAATATAATTATCATAATTTTACAGTGAATGCAGCTGATGTCTTCATATCAGAATTATGGGCTGTAGACATACAGTATATCTCTAATAATCCTAATGTTTTATTAAGATTTTCCAATGTGTTTGTAAAAAATATTGTCTGTCAATGATTTTTTGATGAATAAACAGTGACGGTGTAGGGAGACGTGTACAATATGGTAAAACCCTAATATAGGAGACAGTAAAAACAATAGTTTTGCTCACCTTGGGTGGGTGTGTGAAGACACAACCACTTTAAAGGTTTAGATAGCCAGCTGCCGCTGCGTCGTGGCTGGGGGAAAGATCCGCCTGAGGGAAATTACCAAAACAAAATAAAAACACGTTTAAAAATCGGCTGCACTGCTGGAAAGAAGTCTCTTGCTGCGATATTCATTAAAAGGTTCTTTAATGTCCACTACACGTTTCAATGCCATACTGGCATCTTTATTCAGTGTAAAAAAAAACCAACAGGTTACACAGACAGATACATGCAGATATTTATAGATCAAAATGGGCGCCAAAAAGACTAGGGTACCTACCTACTGCTCTGAGGGTTTGGAGTTCAAAGTCCAGGGGAGGCCTGAAAGACAGAAAAAAAGGAAAAAGGGGAAAAAAAAGTGGGCAAAGTACAAGGTACAAGAAATACCACCATAAAGAGTTGATAGAATAAATAAGGAAACAGAGAAAAATTGTGTAACTATAAAAAAATCAAGCATTAGAAATACCACTAATGGAAAATTGCTCATACATGAACAATATGTGTAGGACAGGGGATTAGAACCCGGCAGAAGAATACCATATAAAAAATGAAAGAGAAAGGGAGGACTAACACATAGAGCCATATCAGTGAATAAGTGAAGTGAGAAAAATAAGACAAGGATAGGTTAAGAGGTGGAGAAAGCAACAACCTGGAAACAAACAGGACATGAAAAGGTCAAAAGGAGAATCAGTTGGTGAGGAGAAAACATAAAGCTACAGGTGGCTTACCTGGAAGGAGAACGACTGATAGAAGTGTAAAGGGGAGTGTGAGTACAAGCTACCAAATGGGCAATTCCAGCTTGGATGCAAAATTTCATTTGAAATCTCCAGTGAAAAAGTTTTGCTAAAATAGTAAGTGGTACAAGTAAAAAAAATGTTGGAAGTGAAACAAATAAGAAAAATAGTGGTATGGAATGAAATCTAATTTATGAACATGTGAAACTAAATAAATATAGAAATTGATATAAAAGAAACATACATCAGTAGTAGTATAAAAGCATACAGTGGGTACAGAAAGTATTCAGACCCCTTTCAATTTTTCACTCCTTGTTTCATTACAGCCATTTGGTAAATTCTAAAAAGTTCATAAGTATTCAGACCATTTGCTCAGACATTCATATTTAAGTCACATGATGTCCATTTCCTTGTGATCCTCCTTGAGATGGTTCTACTCCTTTATTGGAGTCCAGCTGTGTTTAATTAAACATTAGGACTTGATTTGGAAAGGCACACACCTGTTTATATAAGACCTTACAGCTCACAGTGCATGTCAGACCAAATGAAAATCATGATCGCAAAGGAACTGCCAAGGAGCTCAGAGACAGAATTGTGGCAAGGTACAGATCTGGCCAAGGTTACAAAAGAATTTCTGCATTACTCAAGGTTCCTAAGAGCACAGTGGCCTCCATAATCATTAAATGGAAGAAGTTTGGGACCACCAGAAGTCTTCCTAGACCTGGCCGTCCAGCCAACCTGAGCAATCGTGGGAGAAGAGCCTTGGTGAGAGAGGTAAAGAAGAACCCCAAGATCACTGCGGCTGAGCTCCAGAGATGCAGTAGGGAGATGGGAGAAAGTTCCACAAAGTCAACTATCACTGCAGCCCTCCACCAGTCGGGCCTTTATGGCAGAGTGGCCCAACAGAAGCCTCTCCTCAGTGCAAGACATATGAAAGCCTGCATAGAGTTTGCTCAAAAACACATGAAGGATTCCCAGACTATGAGAAATAAGATTCTCTCATCTGATGAGACGAAGATAGAACTTTTTGGTGATAATTCTAAGCGGTATGTGAGGAGAAAACCAGGCACTGCTCATCATCTACCCAATATAATCCCAACAGCGAAACATGGTGGTGGCAGCATCATTATATGGGGGTGTTTTTCAGCTGCAGGGACTGGACGACTGGTTGCAATTGAAGGAAACATGAATGCGGCCAAGTCCAGAGATAACCTGGATGAAAACCTCTTCCAGAGTGCTCTGGACCTCAGACTTGGCCGAAGGTTAACCTTCCAACAAGACAATGACCCTAAGCACACAGCTAAAATAACAAAGGAGTGGCTTCAGAACAACTCTGTGACCATTCTTGACTGACCCAGCCAGAGCTCTGACCTAAACCCAATTGAGCATCTCTGGAGAGACGTGAAAATGGCTGTCCACCAACGTTCACCATCCAACCTGACGGAACTGGAGAGGATCTGCAAGAAAGAATGGCAGAGGATCCCCAAACTTGTTGAATTATTCCCAAGAAGACTCATGGCTGTACTAACTCAAAAGGGTGCTTCTACTCAATAGTAAGCAAAGGGTCTGAATACTTATGACCATGTGATGTTTCAGTTTTTCTTTTTTAATAAATTTGCAAAAATGTCTATATTTCTGGGGGGTTTTCAGTCAAGATGGGGTGCAGAGTGTACTTTAATGAGTAAAAAAATGAACTTTGTAGAATTTACCAAATGGCTGCAGTGAAACAAAGATTGAAAAATGTGAAAGGGTCTGGTTACTTTCCGTACCCACTGTATGACTGTATCTTTCACTTATATGAATATAAGACATTTAAAATGATTAATAATTATTAAAACTTACATGGGATTCAATTGGCGCACAACTAACAGTAAATATTAAAAAATTACAAAGTTTATAAAATTCTAAGGAATAAATAGTGCATATTAATTAATATCAAATACATATTGTATAGGGATATTCAACATTTTTTTTAAATATGTAAAAATATATCTCTTTGAGACCTAGGTTATGGATGTTAAAACTGTTATCCTCTTAAATTAACAGTTTTAACATCTATAACCTTAGTCTTATGGAGATATATTTTTACATATTTAAAAAAAATGTTCTTTATACCTATACAGTATGTATTTGATATTAATTAATATGCACTATGCAACTGACAGGTTACCGTTAAGTGCCAGTCTGTTCCTTAGTTATTTATGTACTATAAAACATTATAGTTGTATCAACTTCTGCCTCCTGTCTTCTTATTGTCATAGCTCGAATCCGAGACTCGATCCGGTGATCTCTGACTGTGGGTTGGTTTCACTCCCTGGTGGACCACAGCCTGTGTTGTCTCTGTCCAACTGCTGATAATGCTCTGGTCTTTGCTTTGCTGCTTCTAGGCAGGTGTTTTGACTTCCTTGTTTTGGTTTGTCCTATCACATCTTGGGAGGGGCTATTTATACTCTCCTGGCACTTGCAGTCTTTGCTGGCTATATTCAAAATTAGATGGATGTTTGTAGTCCCAGCTCCCCAGTGAAGTATTATCTTGCTGAAGTTTTCTCTATTGTTTCTGCTGCAGTTTGTTTGCATATTACCCTTCCCAGCTCTTTTTCCATTTTATTACATTCAGGCTGCGTGCCCACGATGCGTTTTTCATGCGTTTCCGCTGCGGAGTTTCCGCAGCGGAAACGCATCAAAAACGCATGGTAATCCGCACCCCATGGTCCCCAATGGCATTCCGCAATGTCAATGCACATGCTGCGGATTTTTCCGCAGCGTTTCTGCAGCACTCATAAATCCGCAGCATGTTCATTAATTTTGCGGAAGCGCAGCGGAATGGCCGCCATTGACTTGCATTGAGACGCACATAATCCGTGTCTGTACATTGGTACACGCGGATTATATGCGATTCAATGTGCAGATGGTACCCAGGTCTGGAGGAGAGGAGACTCTCCTCCAGACCTGGGTACCATTGTACCTGTGAAAAAAAGAATAAAATAATAAAAAAGTTTATATTCACCTGTCTGGCGGCCCCTGCAGCGCTTCTCCTTCCAGGACCTGAGATGACGTCGCGGTCATGTGACCGCAGGCTGTCTCGCGATGTGCCGGCAACCCGGAAGAAGCCAGGACGAGCGCGACAGCACACGCGGCGGGGGATCGGGGGTAAGTATAGCTTTATTTTTTTATTTTTACGGTCACACTATATAAATCCATGCCTTTTGAATGGATTTATATAGTGTGACCTTGTTGTCAAGCACTTTCCAAGTGATGCTATCGCCTGGAAAGTGCTTGTCAGTCCGCATACGGAAACACATGCGTTAATGCATGTGGATACGCATGTGAATCCGCATGTATTCTGCAGGAAAAACGCATGCACAATCTGCATGCGTTTTTTCTGCCAGGGAGATGCAGAAATGCTGCAGAAATTTTCTGCTTCATTTCTGCATCGTGGGCACATAGCCTTAGGGTCTGGGGGATTTCACGTATACCAAAGTGTTTTTTGGATGCCTTTCTTTTCGTCTTTCATTTATGACTGTGTGAACACATCTTTAGCCCTGTGTCTCACCCTCTGTCTGTGTGCACTCTGTTCTGTTGTTGTGATTTTGGGTTACATTCTGTGTATAGTTGAGGGTGCCGTTAAGGACACTCAGTGTCAGCCGACGTTGAGTGAGGGCGCCATTGCGTAATTTTAGAGTGGCAACCTCCGCGGTCAGGTGGGGACAAATCACAGTCAGGTTAGGGATTGCCTAGTCTGTATTCGAACCTGTGGTGTGCAGGTTTAACGCCTCCCCTGGTTCTTCATTTCCGTGTGTTAGGGCTCAGTGATAACACTTATTTTCCATGTGCCCTTTCCCTCTCTCATTCACTTTCCCCAACCCCTTCACCTTTTTTTTGTTTGGTCTGATGTCCCATTTATTATACTGTGTTACTGACATTATATGCCATTGATTTCTTTTATGTTCGCGTTAACTCAATCTGTACAAGGTAGTGAAGTTGTATATCTAATTTTCCTTTGGTTATATTGATATAACGTAATAAAATGTTTAAAAGAGAAATGGATTTGGTGATTTATCAACACTCTGGTTAAGAGTCAACTATACTCTTACCATCAACATATGTGTTTTACAATATCCTTTTCATTAGATTGTGAATCTGATTCATTTCATTCCTAAAGGTAAAAAAATGTTCTCTATATATTAACACTTCAACTTTTCACTAAACATTAATGGTTCTAGAATTAAATGGATATTGATTTTGTTATGAAAGCTTTAGTTGGAGGCTCTCTCCCACAAAGGTTTTTTTTTCATCTTGTATAATCTATTTATGTGATCGGCTACAGTATATTTGAAAGACTCAGATCTTCAACACTTCTGAATTTCACAAGATGTCTTTTCTTGTTACATCAACTTCTACCAGCTCTTTTAGCATAACAGGGAGTCAGGAATCACTTTAACAGGATCAGAAAAAGGAAATTATTTCAGACATTTAGTGACACTACTGGATTTGTATTAAAGAAAAATATTGAAGCAATCCGTAACGGAGAGAATCTAATTTGCTTGACAGCCAATTGCAGTAGATCATGAACAAAACTACACTTGGGAAAAAGCAAATTAACAATCTGTATATGGCTTCCTTGTTGTAGTGACTGATAACTCCTGTGTTAATCTGTGAAGCTTCAAAATAAACCTGCATTCAAACTATCCAACAAGAACTATGTCCCAGGTGATGACTATTAGTGTGACCACCAATACGTCTTTTTACTGAACTGAGATATAAGAGAACAGCATCCCTTGACAGGAGAAAAAGCAGCAGCTGTCAGCTGTACACTATAGCTGACACCCTGCTGCATCAGCTATGATCAGTATTGACAACGCTATGGCTGTTTAACCCCTTAGATTCTTCTGGCAATAGCGACTACAACATCTAGATGGTTAACAGAGTGTGGGGGCTCCCTCTTTAACCCCATCGGCACCCTGAGATCATGATTGTGTGGTCCTGATGGTGGCAATGGCAATCCACGACCAAATAAATGCCTTAGAGTCTCCCAGCTATAGGAAATTGTTCAGAAGTTAGCAATATTTATTTGATAAATATAACATTTTCCATTCCTGTCATTCCACTTTGAATTAATTCCTGAAAAGTATCTGAAGGGTTAATATGTTGAGAGGTTTTGAATATGTTGAGGGGTGCTGTTTTTAAAATGGTATCACTTTTGGGGGGTTTCTTATATATATATATATATATATATATATATATATATATATATATACATACATACAGTGCCTACAAGTAGTATTCAACCCCCTGCAGATTTAGCTGGTTGACACATGCGGAATTAACTTGGCATTGTGACATTTGTACTGTAGATCAGCCTGGAAGTGGGAAATGCACTGCAGCAAATTTTTTTTTTTTTTTTTTTTTTTTTTTAAACGTAAAAAGTTAATTCAGAGTGTCATTTATTATTCAAGCCCTCAAACCACAAGAATTCTGTTTGGTCCCCCTAAAGTATTAAGAAGTAGTTCAGGCACCAAGAATAATGAGCTTCACATGTGTGGATTAAAGATCTCTTTTGCCAGCCTTTTCTGACTATTTAAGACCCTCCCCAAACTTGTGAACAGCACTCAGACATGGTCAACATGGGAAAGACAAAGGAGCATTCCAAGGCCATCAGAGACAAGATCGTGGAGGGTCACAAGGCTGGCAAGGGGTACAAAACCCTTTCCAAGGAGTTGGGCCTACCTGTCTCCACTGTTGGGAGCATCATCCGTAAGTGGAAGGCTTATGGAACTACTGTTAGCCTTCCACGGCCAGGACTGCCTTTGAAAGTGTCCTCCCGTGCCGAGGCCAGGCTTGTCCGAAGAGTCAAGGCTAACCCAAGCCAACAAGGAAGAAGCTCCGGGAAGATCTCATGGCAGTGGGGACACTGGTTTCAGTCAATACCATAAGTAACGTACTCCACCGCAATGGTCTCCGTTCCAGACGAGCCCGTAAGGTACCTTTACTTTCAAAGCGTCATGTCAAGGCTCGTCTACAGTTTGCTCATGATCACTTGGAGGACTCTGAGACAGACTGGTTCAAGGTTCTATGGTCTGATGAGACCAAGATCGAGATATTTGGTGCCAACCACACACGTGACGTTTGGAGACTGGATGGCACTGCATACGACCCCAAGAATACCATCCCTACAGTCAAGCATGGTGGTGGCATCATGCTGTGGGGCTGTTTCTCTGCCAAGGGGCCTGGCCATCTGGTCCGCATCCATGGGAAGATGGATAGCAAGGCCTACCTGGAGATTTTGGCCAAGAACCTCCGCTCCTCCATCAAGGATCTTAAGATGGGTCGTAATTTCATCTTCCAACAAGACAACGACCCAAAGCACACAGCCAAGAAAACCAAGGCCTGGTTCAATAGGGAAAAAGTCAAGGTGTTGGAGTGGCCTAGTCAGTTTCCTGACCTTAACCCAATTGAAAACTTGTGGAAGGAGCTCAAGAATAAAGTCCACATGAGACACCCAAAGAACCTAGATAACTTGGAGAAGATCTGCATGGAGGAATGGACCAAGATAACTCCACAGACCTGTGCCGGCCTGATCAGGTCTTATAAAAGACGATTATTAGCTGTAATTGCAAACAAGGGTTATTCCACAAAATATTAAACATAGGGGTTGTATAATAATTGACCCACACTTTTAAGTTTAAAATCTAATAAAATTCAACTGAGCAACATAACTTTTTGGTTTGTAAGATTTATGCTTGTGTTCATAAAACCTACTCTCGTTTGCAGTTTGAAGGCTCTAACTTATTTGCATCTTATCAAACCAGCTAAATCTGCAGGGGGTTGAATACTACTTGTAGGCACTGTATATATATATATATATATATATATATATATATACAGTACAGACCAAAAGTTTGGACACACCTCATTTAAAGATTTTTCTGTATGTGCATGACTATGAAAATTGTACATTCACACTGAAGGCATCAAAACTATGAATTAACACATGTGGAATTATATATTTAACAAAAAAGTGTGAAACAACTGAAAATATGTCTGATATTCTAGGTTCTTCAAAGTAGCCACCTTTTGCCTTGATGACTGCTTTGCACACTCTTGGCATTCTCTTGATGAGCTTCAAGAGGTAGTCACTGGAAATGGTTTTCACTTCACAGGTGTGCCCTGTCAGGTTTAATAAGTGGGATTTCTTGTCTTATAAATGGGGTTGGGACCATCAGTTGTGTTGTGCAGAAGTCTGGTGGATACACAGCTGATAGTCCTACTGAATAGACTGTTAGAATTTGTATTATGGCAAGAAAAAAAGCAGCTAAGTAAAAAAAAACAAGTGCCCATCATTACTTTAAGAATTGAAGGTCAGTCAGTCCGGAAAATTGGGAAAACTTTGAAAGTGTCCCCAAGTGCAGTTGCAAAAACCATAAAGCGCTACAAAGAAACTGGTTCACATGAGGACCACTCTAGGAAAGGAAGACCAAGAGTCACCTCTGCTTCTGAGGATAAGTTTATCCGAGTCACCAGCCTCAGAAATCGCAGGTTAACAGCAGCTCAGATTAGAGACCAGGTCAATGCCACACAGAGTTCTAGCAGCAGACACATCTCTTCAACAACTGTTAAGAGGAGACTATGTGCGGCAGGCCTTCATGGTAAAATAGCTGCTAGGAAACCACTGCTAAGGACAGGCAACAAGCAGAAGAGACTTGTTTGGGCTAAAGAACACAAGGAATGGACATTAGACCAGTGTAAATCTGTGCTTTGGTCTGATGAGTCCAAATTTGAGATCTTTGGTTCCAACCACCGTGTCTTTGTGCGACGCAGAAAAGGTGAACGGATGGACTCTACATGCCTGGTTCCCACCGCAAAGCATGGAGGAGGAGGTGTGATGGTGTGGGGGTGCTTTGCTTGTGACACTGTACAATTTTCATAGTCAAGAAAATACATAAAAATCTTTAAATGAGAAGGTGTGTCCAAACTTTTGGTCTGTACTGTATATATATATATGTATATATATATATATATATATATATATATATATTCAGTGGTGGCCAAAAGTATTGGCAACCCTGCAATTCTGTCAGATAATACTCAGTTTCTTCCTGAAAATGATTGCAATCACAAATTCTTTGGTATTATCTTCATTTAATTTGTCTTCAATGAAAAAGCACAAAAAGAATTGTCCTAAAGCCAAATTGGATACAATTCCACACCAAACCTAAAAAAGGGGGTAGACAAAAGTATTGGCACTGTTTGAAAAATCATGTGATGCTTCTCTAATTCGTGTAATTAACAGCACCTGTAACTTACCTGTGGCACCTAACAGGTGTTGGCAATAACTAAATCACACTTGCATCCAGTTAAAATGGATTAAAGTTGACTCAACCTCTGTCCTGTGTCCTTGTGTGTACCACATTGAGCATGGAGAAAAGAAAGAAGACCAAAGAACTGTCTGAGGACTTGAGAAACCAAATTGTGAGGAAGCATGAGCAATCTCAAGACTACAAGTCCATCTCCAAAGACCTGTGTCTTCCGTGCGCAGTGTCATCAAGAAGTTTAAAGCCCATGGCACTGTGGCTAACCTCCCTAGATGTGGACGGAAAAGAAAAATTGACGAGAGATTTCAACGCAAGATTGTGCGGATGGTGGATAAAGAACCTCGACTAACATCCAAACAAGTTCAAGCTGCCCTGCAGTCCGAGGGTACAACAGTGTCAACCCATACTATCCGTCGGCGTCTGAATGAAAAAGGACTGTATGGTAGGATACCCAGGAAGACCCCACTTCTTACCCCGAGACATAAAAAAGCCAGACTGGAGTTTGCCAAAACTTACCTGAGAAAGCCTAAAACGTTTTGGAAGAATGTTCTCTGGTCAGATGAGACAAAAGTAGAGCTTTTTGGGAAAAAGCATCAACATAGAGTGTACAGGAAAAAAAAAGAGGCATTCAAAGAAAAGAACACGGTCCCTACAGTCAAACATGGCGGAGGTTCCCTGATGTTTTGGGGTTGCTTTGCTGCCTCTGGCACTGGACTGCTTGACCATGTGCATGGCATTATGAAGTCTGAAGACTACCAACAAATTTTGCAGAATAATGTAGGGCCCAGTGTGAGAAAGCTGGGTCTCCCTCAGAGGTCATGGGTCTTCCAGCAGGACAATGACCCAAAACACACTTCCAAAAGCACTATAAAATGGTTTGAGAGAAAGCACTGGAGACTTCTAAGGTGGCCAGCAATGAGTCCAGACCTGAATCCCATAGAACACCTGTGGAGAGATCTCAAAATGGCAGTTTGGAGAAGGCACCCTTCAAATATCAGGGATCTGGAGCAGTTTGCCAAAGAAGAATGGTCTACAATTCCAGCAGAGCATTGTAAGAAACTCATTGATGGTTACCGGAAGCGGTTGTTCGCAGTTATTTTGGCTAAAGGTTGTGCAACCAAGTATTAGGCTGAGGGTGCCAATACTTTTGTCTGGCCCATTTTTGGAGTTTTGTGTGAAATGATCAATGATTTGATTTTTGCTTCATTCTCTTTTGTGTTTTTTCCTTGCAAGCAAATTAAATGAAATAATAATACCAAAGAATTTGTGATTGCAATCATTTTCAGGAAGAAACTGAGTATTATCTGACAGAATTGCAGGGGTGCCAATACTTTTGGCCACCACTGTATATATGCTCATTGTGAGCAAAAAGTTATCAATTTCTTTTTTGACAGCAAAGTAATTTTTCATTCCATATATATTAATAAATAATGCCAAAATATCTTTTGTATACAGCAATGGATAATTGAAAATAATACAGTTTTATTATACACGGTAGTACGATATATATGAATATCTAGATGAAAGCTGGAATAAACCGTACAAATTAAACTGGTCACCTTCCACTGTGGGAGATTTTTTATTCAGCTATACATACATATATTTCGTTGGTATATATTGTGTTTCGTATACTTATTACTGCTTCCAACATTCAGAATCTATACTGTTCAGCTAATTTGTTTACGTTTCCTTGACAGAAACTTCAATGTCAGGACTTTTATTATAAAGTCTGTGGCATTAAATAACCAAAAAAAGAAAAAAGCCTGTCTCCAACTTGGAAACAAAGATGTAACATCACATGAATTAATTAATTAACGGATTGGACTTTCTTTGTCAGTTTGCTGTTCTTTTGTATTTATACCCTGCTTGTATTCCAATGTATGTACCATGATTAAGGCTTTTCTAAGCCGAAACGCGTAGCGGTTTTTTTTACTCTGTTTGCCCATATGGTGTGAATTGTCTCTCTTTGTAAGTGCATTTTTTATGGAAATATCATCCTACAAATAAATGGAAATTTTAATTGCACGACATCGCTGGAGTCTCATCACTCGCTGGAGTTTGGTCTGAAGTTGTGTTCAATGCAGCAGCCTGCTGCTATCTGAGCAGAAAGGAGGAAACTGTTATGATTTGCAACAAAACTAAGGAAAGGTGAGGAAAGCTATCCCTACAGTAAGACTAAGCTGAATCCCTACGATGTAGCGGGCTGCCTGTTCCTTGTGAACAGACCCACCTTCGTCCTCGGCTAGTCTGAACGGAGACCTATAGAATTAAGGGAGGGGTCCCTAAAAGAACTAAGGACTGGGACAAAAATGGGACACCTCCTAAACAGAAGTTGTTGCAGAGCAAAAAGGACAAACTGACAAAAAGTACTAACGGTCCCAGAGGACCAAGAACTGACAGAGAAAGGCACCAAAGCACCTGGCTAGAGAGACAGTCAAACAACACTGAAGTCCAGCAAAGCCAGAAGGGCGGAGCTGGAATATATAGGCAGATGGTCACGTGACCGCAAAGCACAAGATAGAAAAAACTAACTTGAGGGTTCTAACAGAAACACCGGGAAGGAGTTTATAGGTGAGCGGACTTTATCATTATATTTGTTTCTGATATATAGGTCACCCAAAGTCACTTCAAGACTGAATAAGTCCCTGGAAAAAAAAAGTTTTGAAAATTTCCTTGAAAAAAATGAAAAATTGCTGCTTCATTTTTAAACCATCTAACATCTTAAGAAAATAAAAGGACCTTTGACAAATGATTTTTATGTGGTATGACTATATGGATGAAAGGGATAATCATTCAAAGTTTAAAAATTGAAATTTGTTCATTTTTTTTTTATTAGATTTCTGATATTTTTCTAAATTAGCACAAAACATATTGAACTAAATTTACCATTAACAAAGAATAATGTTTAACAAAAAAAAAAAATCTCAGAATCACTGGGATATGTTGAAACATTTCAGATTTATTGCCACATAAAGTGACACTGGTCAGATTTGAAAAATTTGGCTTGGTCAGTAAGGAGTTAAAAACTGCACCAGGCTGGACAAGGTGTTCTCAGATTCCTTTTTTTAAACAAAAATTGTCATAAGTCTAATGGACTAGCACAGAACATGACTCCATATCCAAGTCCACTTTTAGGCACATTGGTATTTGTTGGGAAAAAAAGGGTGAAGGGGTGGCATTCTTTGCCATTGTCTGATGTTTTTACAAGTACCCAACAAATGAGTTCCCTATCTGTGGTTTCCAGATGTGTAAAAACACAAGATTCAGCTAATTTTATAGTGAACAGTCACCCAAGTGTGGGAAAATAACTAGCTACCTGAAAAAAAAATCTGAAAATAAGGAGTACCCAGGAATTTCATGCATATGTTGACTTGCTTGAATTCGACCCCATGGCACCTATGGCCCCAACATTGGTACTAAAATACAATTAGGGCTCTTCCAGACATCAGTGATTTTTTCAAATTTTTCTTCAACGCAAAAAATGGTCTGAATTTCATTTTTGTTTTTGATCAGAGCGTTGGTCAGTGATTCAGTTTTTACCATCAGAGTTTGATCAAAGTTTCATCAGTTTTTCTAAGATGAAAAATAAACTAATGGAGGTTTCTCAAGTTTCTCCTATCAAGGAGGAGGGGCGGCAGGCATCGTAGACAGTACAGACTACGGCAGAGTGACCAGGTCCCAGACGCGCCCCACTTGGTGGTAAATATTTCTTCAAAGACTCTAAACATGGCCCAGTTATCTGTACTGCAAAAAGGTCTTACTTTCTGTCCAACAATGAGGTTTAATACTTTCAAGTTGGACATGGAGTTACAACGTTTCTACCGTTCCCTTAGGATCAAGGTCCACTTCGATCAAGGCCCTACACCCTTCGATATTACACGACAAACTCCGACCCCTAACACTGATGTAGCCATCACTGCTAAAAGTTTGGGTCTTTATACCAAGAGCACATACAGCCCCCCCCACAACTCTCATGCTCTCGAAACATTCATAGGTTTTATTGATTCAGCTTTTAGAGGACTACGGTCCAATATGGATAGAGGGAAATTACACTTCGAACCCAACCTATCTGCTTTAGACCAACAGGCACTACGCAGCCTGCGTGATGACAATGATTTGATCATTAAACCGGCGGACAAGGGGGGTGCCATTGTCGTTATGGACAAGGCCCAATACATTAGGGAAGTTGAACGCCAACTGAGTGACACCACAACTTACCATCAGCTACCTCGGGACCCTACCCCCGAACTCAGGGATCTGATACGTGATACCATTGAGCGTCACCTTAAAGCTAGGACTATCGATACCAAAACAAGTGAATACCTCACTAAAATAAACCCAATTACCCCGGTGTTCTACGTCCTACCGAAGATACACAAGAGCCTTGTAGAACCCCCGGGTCGTCCCATTGTAGCTTCTACAAACTCATTGTTTTCCCCTCTTTCCATTTTTGTGGAGAAATTAATCATTCAAAAAAAAGCACCTCTTTCCTGCTTGACACGGGCTCTTTTCTTAAGATTCTGGCCGATCACAGACAGATTCCTTCATCTGCCTTTTTGGTTTCATTGGATGTGAAGAGTCTTTATACGTCTATTCCACATGTCATGGGTATCCATACAGTCAAGTCTCTCTTGACCCAATCCCATACAGACCCACAGATTACTGACTTAGTGATTGACTTACTATCAATCATACTTCACAAAAATTATTTTCTGTTTCAAGACAGATACTATCTACAAACAAAAGGCACTGCAATGGGCTCTAATGTGGCACCACCTTACGCTAACTGCTACATGGCGGCTTTCGAGGACGACATTGTCTACACCCATCCTCTCTTCCAGTCACATTCCGTTGTCTGGAAGAGATTTATCGATGACATTTTTTGTATCTGGGACGGTCCTTTATCTACACTTGACTCATTCTTCACCGATCTTAACTCTGCATGGCCCGACCTCACGTTCACCATTACATATGATTTACACCAGATTAGTTTCCTTGATACACTAGTCATCAAAGATGATAATGGCTTTCTCACTACAGACCTATATTCAAAGCCCACGGACTGCAACGGACTGTTGCACTATACCAGTAACCATCCTGTGCATGTCAAGAAATCCATACCCAAATCCCAGTTCAAAAGGGTAGAACGCATAGTGTCCGATCCCGTCACCCGCCAACACAGACTTCATGAAATGAACCGCAAATTCACTAACAGGGGCTATCCACAAGCACTTCTCCAATCTTCAAGTGAGTCTTCCCGTGCATGCCCTGACAACTCTTGTCGTATCCCTTTTGTCCACACTTTCCACCCATTTGCCTATGTGTTGCACAAAACCATACGTAGACATTGGGGCATATTACGCACTGGCTATCCCTCTAATGCTGGCTTTCAAAGGCCTTTTATGCCCTGCTTCAAGCGTGCCCCCAATTTGAGAGACTCACTTGTCAGAGCTGACATTGGTACTAACAGATCTCTCTCGACACAACGCTTCCTTCAACAACCTAAAACTGGTACCTTCCCTTGCCTTCACTGTAGACAATGTAACAATGTCACCAAAGGGAATTCAATTTACCATCCGCACACCGGCAGGAAATATACTATCAAAGGGTATTTCACGTGTGACAGCTCGTTTGTCGTCTACCTCATCAAATGTCCATGCGGCCTTCTCTTTTAGGCGAAACCACGCAACCAATCTGTGATAGAATTTCAAAGCACAAATCTACGGTCAGGTGTAAAAATCTACTCTTACCGATCCCCCATCATTTCATTACTTCAGGTCACAACATCTCCCAACTTAGGTTCCAGGTTCTGGAACAAGTGGTACCGCCGCGCCGCGTTGGAGACAGGATCCTGCTCCTTAAACAGAGGGAAGCCTTCTGGATCCACACGTTGGACACCCTTTCCCCCAGGGGACTAAATAGGGAATACGATCTCCTCTCCTTTAACTAAAGTCTCCCTTACTCCTCCATCTGTTTATATACAGTAGCTGTGCTACACCTCTTGATATATTATCACCTGGGTTCTTAATCTGGGTGGATCATCCCATGCATGTGGGCCCAAGATACTTTTGTCCATCCGGTTCACTGTTATACATTATCGTATACTCTGTCTGTTATTTATTACTGTTTTGACGCAGTGTTACCCCATAACAAATCTACCATCGCGACTTTGACTGTTGTGGTTGTGTAAGATCGTATTTGCGCTCTTTTATCTCTTTTGTTGCAGATTCACCTTGTACTGTGGTCCTCTCCCACCTCCCCTTCGTTTTCCATCTATACCTCTCGTTGTTCCCCTTCCCTGGCTACGTGCATCATCCTGGAACGCAAGATATCCCTCCAAGGAACGCACCGGCTTTCGTCACTTCCTGTTTGTACCACACCGGAACTTCCGGTATGCGTTCTCCCCCTAGTGGAACGCAGACGGTGACCCGCTCGCGTCATTTCCGGTTGCGTCGTATGGCACTTCCGGGCATGCGCGGTCCGGCGCCACGGGTTCGCATGTTTTTTTCAATTTTGCCCATTTAGGCCCTTTATAAACCTCCCTCTCTGCACTTGTGGCTACTCCAACTAGCGGTGGAGATCGCGTTGCGATGTCTATGCCCCCACGCGCTTCTCAACAGGTAACCTTTGGCACAGCACGCTTCTCTGGAGCTCTCTGTGAGGTCTTTGCCTCTGATTCCTTTTACCCTCTCACCTTTAGGCAGCCCCATTGGGACCCATTTGTTGCTCATATCTCCCGCAGAATTACCCGGTATGTGCCCACTACTGCCAGCGATTTTGTTTTTTGTTTTTTCTTCCCCTTTCCCTCTAGCCTATTTGTTCCATCCCTGTGTCCCCTTCTCCCAGTCCTTCTCCTTCCCCCCCCTCCTTTGTTATCTCTCTGAATATTACTAAAGTATATACTATGTATGTATATACTATATATTTCACTTATGCATTAATGTGCACACTTGTATAATGAAATAGAAAAATTTCTTTTTTTCACTATTTGGAATATGCTGTTCTTTTTCACTGTGTTATCTAGAAATGATATTCTGATCTTTCTGTATCTAATCGTCTATGACATTGTTCTATTTTCTACAGTCAACTGAAGAAGGTCGCTAAGACCGAAACGTTTTGGTGTTATTTCTGTGTGCAGTTTATTTCACAAAGTCAATAAATTTTCTCTTGCAAAAGGACGATTGAGTGCCGAGGTTCTTTGAACTGATATACCAGGGTTCGGCCCCTACTCGCGCACACTCATAGGGAGTGCAGTGATTTATATTTTTACTCTCCTATCAAATAGTCCATGAAAAATAAACAGCACTCAGATGGCGTCCGAGTGCTGACCGATTTTTTTTCATGGATCAATAGACTCACATTGGCGAGTTTGATTTGACATTTCAATATTGGACAAGTCTCAGTTCTTTAGTTCGGACCACTTGGTCCTAGAAAAAAATTGAACATGTGAACTACCTCATAGACTGTAAAAGTGCTATTTGTGAAAAACATGGAGAGCACTCTTATGAGAAAAACTGACCTCTGAATGAGCCCTTACCCTTTTAGAAACACATATCTAATTCATCAAATTGAGCTAGACATTTCTGAATGCTATTCTCTTAATCTATCTGGATGCAGACTCATCATCAATACCACTCAATTACTACAATGTAATTGTTTGCAGGGAAACACATTCAGTACTGATCTATAAAGATAGGAAAGACTTCAAATGTACAAGGAACATAATCAATATTTCTCCTTAAAAGGCATAACGATACATGCTATATATAGGAATTTAATGCTTAGCTAGATAAATGTCTATCCGTTCCTGCCCTTTTACAAAAATACATTCCCAAAGGTAAGATTTCCATTATTTCTTCTGCTGGGATCCAATTCATTTTGACAAAAATATATAGAATGAAATATGGACTCCAAATAAATTTGTGTAAACGAGTCCATAAAGTCAATGCAGATCTGGAGACACTTTAATACAAATGTTGGTGTGTCTTAAAACTCAAAACAAATACAAAAATAAAATAGAAGCCAAGAAGAAGCAAAAGGAGTTGAATAGTAAGGATGAAGGAGAAATTAACATACACCTTGATGTTTGCACTTGTGCCTCATTCTTCTTTGGACTCAAGGATTCTGGGGGATGTACAGGTGTGTTTCACCCTAAAAAATGCTGCTTTGCTTGTTCCTAGGAGATATGTTACAATTGGAAATAAATTGAAATAAATAAGGCTGCTATGCATCTTAAAGATGATTCATTTATCATGGCAGAATCTGATGAATCTACATTGCTTCTGTTCACAGGGAAACAGGTTGATTTATTGGCAAAATGAATTTAAATGTTTTCTATATGAATGCATCGTTTGGAGTTTTTATGTGTTGTTCATTTATGAATTAAATTTCCCCAAATAAAAGACATGGATCATAAGCTTATTTTATATTGATCCATTGATTTTCAGCTAACTTTTGTAAAATTAAAATATTAGTACATACAGTGGGTACGGAAAGTATTCAGACCCCTTTAAATTTTTCACTCTTTGTTTCATTGCAGCCATTTGGTAAATTCCGAAAAGTTCATTTTTTTCCCATTAAAGTACACTCTGCACCCCATCTTTACTGAAAAAATCAGAAATGTAGAAAATTTTGCAAATGTATTAAAAAAGAAAAACTGAAATATCACATGGTCATAAGTATTCAGACCCTTTGCTCAGTATTGACTAGAAACACCCTTTTGAGCTAGCACAACCATGAGTCTTCTTGGGAATAATGCAACAAGTTTTTCACACCTGGATTTGGGGATCCTCTGCCATTCTTCCTTGCAGATCCTCTCCAGTTCCGTCAAGTTGGATGGAGAAAGTTGGTGGACAGCTATTTTCAGGTCTCTCCAGAGATGCTCAATTGGGTTTAGGTCAGGGATCTAGCTGGGCAGTCAAGAATGGTCACAGAGTTGTTCTGAAGCCACTCCTTTGTTATTTTAGCTGTGTTCTTAGGATCATTGTCTTGTTGGAAGGTGAACCTTCGGCCAAGTCTGAGGTCCAGAGCACTCTGGAAGAGGTTTTCATCCAGGATATCTCTGTACTTGGCCGCATTCATTTTTCCCTTCAATTGCAACCAGTCGTCCTGTCCCTGCAGCTGAAAAACACCCCCATAGCATGATGCTGCCACCACCATGTTTCACTGTTGGGATTGTATTGGGCAGGTGATGAGCAGTGCCTGGCTTTCTCCACACATACCGCTTAGAATTATCATCAAAAAGTTCTATCTTCGTCTCATCAGACGAGAGAATCTTATTTCTCATAGTCTGTGAGTCCTTCATGTGTTTTTGAGCAATCTCTATGCAGGCTTTCATATGTCTTGCACCGAGGAGAGGCTTCCATCAGGCCACTCTGCCATAAAGACCCGACTGGTGGAGGGGCTGCAGTGATAGTTGACTTTGTGTAACTTTCTCCCATCTCTCACTGCATCTCTGGAGCTCAGCCACAGTGATCTTGGGGTTCTTCTTTACCTCTCTCACCAAGGCTCTTCTCCCACGATTGCTCAGTTTGGCTGGACGGCCAGGTCTAGGAAGACTTCTGGTGGTCCCAAACTTCTTCCATTTAAGGATTATAGAGGCCACTGTGCTCTTAGGAACCTTGAGTAATGCAGAAATTCTTTTGTAACCTTGGCCAGATCTGTGCCTTGCCACAATTCTGTCTCTGAGCTCCTTGGGCCGTACCTTTGAGCTCATGATTCTCATTTAGTCTGATATGCACTGTGAGCTGTGAGGTCTTATATAGACAGGTGTGCCTTTCCAAATCAAGTCCTATCAGTTTAATTAAACACAGCTGGACTGTCGTATGTGACTTAAATATGAATGTCTGAGCAAAGGGTATGAATACTTATTATGACCATGTGATATTTCAGTTTTTCTTTTTTAATAAATTTGCAAAAATTTCTACATTGCTATTTCTTTTCAGTCAAGATGGGGTGCAGAGTGTACTTTAATGAGAAAAAAAATGAACTTTTTAGAATTCACCAAATGGCTGCAACGAAACAAAGAGTGAAAAATTTAAAGGGGTCTGAATACTTTCCATACCCACTGTATTTTGTTTAATCGTAATATCCCAACGATCTCATTGTTTAAAATGTGACCCCAAAAGCAAAGAACCACAGCAAAAGGGGCATCATTAATTAGCATGAAAGTACAAGGGTCTCTTTCTATTTGCTATGTTGGCCAAAGCAGCATGGAAAGGTGAACTTTTTGCTCTGATCATGTGTACTGGGCTGTTAAGCAGAATTAGTTGCTGTGTTATGTGTGAGGGGAGTGTAGCATAGTGATAATCATGTCAGTGGTTGGTTCCAATGGAGCCAGTCACTGCATTGTCCTGCATTTAAAGGGGTTGTCTCATCAAGATATTTTTTTCTTTTACCAACCAATTGATAATGCGGCTGATGTGATTTATCTGGACTTTGTGAAGGCATTTGATACTGTACCACATAACAGCCTTATACTGAAGCTACAGAAGCAAGGAATTGGGGAACTATATGTAGATGGGTAAAAAACTGGTTAAGGGACAGAAAACAAAGATGACATAAATGGTACATTCTCTAAATGGGATATATTCAGCAGTGGGACCACAAGGATCTGTATTAGGCCCAGTTAATTTAAATATATTAATGTCCTGGGATGTAAGGCCCCTTCTATAATTAGAGGTTAGCAAGGTTGGGTTTCTTTGGCTTAGAACAAAGATGTCTTAAAGGCACAATCTCATCTACAAATATAAATACATGTGTGGTCAATACATGGAAGGTCCTTGGAAGGAATAAATCTTGTAGATCATGATATATTCTTTCTAAAGACCTTACAAAAGACCAGGGAACATTCATTACATGTGGAGGAAATGCGATTCTGGCAGCTAAATAGGAAAGGGTTCTTTACAGTTAGAGTAGTTAGACTGCAGAATGCCCGACCACAAGAGGTAGTAATGGCAGACACTATATCAGCACTTAAAGAAGGGCTAAATGCTTTTATCGCAACAAATGGCATTGTGGGTTATAAATAATCTAACGCTATAGAGCATACAACTGGTGGAGAAAAGTTGAACTTGATGACCATGTATTTGTTTCCAGCCTATGTAGTTATAAGGAAAAAGATTTTCTGGACCCTGGTCCAATAGGAACATTGGTGGTCTGTGGCCACCGGAACAGAGCACTGTGAATCTCCTACTACCGGCAGAAAACCTAACACCTATTCTGATCAGTAGGCCCCTATTGCAGGAAATACTAATTAGAGAAAGCAACATGGAAGCCAAAGATTGTCGGAAGTTCAGAATGGTTCCTGAGAATCTCTAGTTGTTCATTCAAGAAATTTTATCTGCCATATTTAGATTCAAGTATTAAGATGAGGAAAACTGTCTTCTGCTTCATAGGCGTTTTTGCCTTAGTCAGACTCAGGATCAACATTACATCACAATGATTTGAACAACATGGACTTTTTTTTTGTTAAGGGCTTTAACATAACTTAAAGGGAATTTGTCATCAGGTTTTTTCTATTTAATCTGAGGACAGCCTGAGGTGACAGCTGAGACATTAAATTCAGTAATGTGTCATTTATCAGGCTGTATGCTGTTTACTTACAATAAAGATTTTATTACTAAGAGATTATCATTGTCGTGACCACCGTGCACATGAGTACTGGTACTACCACACCCCCTTCTCTGATAAACAGCTCCCTGTCAAAAGACAAAGTACATACAGAGCTGTGCAGTGGACATGTTAGCTTTCTGAGCTCTGCCACATGATACATCTAAAAACTCTGATTGTGTCACAATTACTTCATCCAGTGAACTAAGTGATACATCTCTGAAAACTGGCTCACTTGCCCCACATCATGCTACTCTCAGATTAAATAGCAAAAACCTGCTGACAGATTTCCTTTAAGGGCAATACCTATCTGAATAATTCTTCACAATTAATGCCCAGTGTAAACATGTTCAGAGCTTGAACTGCTAATGGCAATTAGCTTGTTAGTTGTTCAATGCACCTTTTATGCTGACAAAAATAATTGTCATCAGCACATCCTTTTATATACAGTGACATGTAAAAGTTTGGGCACCCCTGGTCAAAATTACTGTTATTGTGAATACTTAAGCAAGTTGAAGATACAATGATGTCTAAAAGGCCTAAAGTTGAAGATGACACATTTCCTTTGTATTTTAGGGGGAAAAAAAAGTTCAAGCAGACAAAAAAGTTGTGTCTACATATCTTTTTTTGTCAATGGTTGGCTACTCGATTCGTTCTAACGGATGATTATTGGACCAATGAACTCAAGTGGTTAAAACAACGCTTAAAACACTTCAATATATTTTGTTTGAAGGTTGTATACCCATCCTATTGTAGTCACATTCCTCTCATTAAAAGCACCGGGTCTTAATCAAAAAAGAGAAATTGGGATTGAATTCTTCGAAGCAATGTCCACAATCAAAAGCAGATGACATGTAAATATAGATTTATTACAATTTGGATATATTTATTTTACTGATTATACAGTGCCATTGATTTCCACAGAGCTTTACAAACATCTCTGTCCCCATTGGGGCTCACAATCTACATTCCTTATCAGTATGCCTTTGGAATGTGGGAGGCAACTGGAGTACCTGGAGGAATCCCACGCAAACACGGGGAGAACATATAAACTCCTTGTAGATGTCATTTTTGGTGGGATTTGGACCCCTGCACTGCAAGGATATAGTGTTGACCACTGAGCCACTGGGCATTCACATGCCATGGGCTATACACTGGATAAACCCAATTTAAGAATAGAAATATATTGTTTCTGGTAAACCTCTACATTATTACCTTTTGTAGTTGACATGTTTTTTATAGTAACGGCAGTGTTATGAAAAAAACATTATAAGCGTCTAAATAGTCTATGAGACATTCAAACTTATATGCGTCACTTTATGTGGGATGCCAGTACTTAAAGGTAGAAATGTTGTTTCACTCTGAGAGGGAGGTGAAGTTTGCCTTTTCTAACTTTCTCAAGAAATGGCTGGCGTGGGAGAGAATATGCCCCATGGAGCTGATATAAAAGTCATTATAGAAAGCTCTCTGATAAGAAAAAGAGACTATAACATTATGACTTTGAGAATAAGCATGCTTTAGAAGTTGCCAAGTGAAATCATTTAAATCTCCACAGGGCTGTCTTAGGTTTTCAAAATCTAAGTAGTTTGTACTCAACAGATTATCCCATCTCTCTAGGAAGAAGTATTGTTCAATATAATCGTAATAATCCGGTGGTACAATTAGGCTTTTTGGCTTCTTTTGATGGCATAGAAAACCCTTATGTACAAGCTGAAATAATAATATTTGGATCCACGTGGACTAAAAAGCTTAGGGCTGCTTTACATCCTATAGTGAATTATTCACTGATCCACTAAGATGCTAATATTTAAAAAGTATATATTTTATACTATAGGTCCAAAATTACCATTTTGTTCACAATTTTACACACAGTATTGCGCAATAGTTACAGGTAGGTGTGGAATAAATGCTGCAAAGTATGAATGCTTTCAAAAATACAAGTGTTAATAGATGATTTTTATCAATTCGCAAAATGCAAAGTGAATGTACAATAGAAAAATGTAAATCAAGTCAATACTTAGTGTGACCATCCCTTTCCTTTAAAACCGTGTCCATTCTTCTAGGTAAACTTACACAATTTTTGATGGAACTTGGCAAGAAAGTTGCTCCAAACATCTTAGAGAATTAACCACAGATACTCTGTGGATGTAGGCTAGCACAAATACTTTTATCTCTTCATGTAATACCTGACTCGATTATGTTAAGATCACGTCTCTGTGGGGCCATATCACTTCTAGGACTCCTGGTTCTTTTTTACGCTGAGGTTAGTTTTTATAATGACATTGGCTGTATGTTTGGAGTTGTCATCTTTTTGCAGAATAAATTTGATATTGCATGATGGATAAATATCTGCCTGCATTTCTAAGCATTGAGGACAACATTAATCCTGTCCAAACTCCCATTTCAATTTGATGAAATCCAGACCCAAATTTGCAAGGAATCTCCACTATGCTTCAGTGTTGTCCAGAAACACTCATTCTACTACTCTCCAGCCCTTCGGGGAACAAACTGCCTTCTGAAACAGTCAAATAATTAAAAATTTGACTCATCAGTCCACAGCAGATTCTGCCCTTTTTTGTTGCACCCTTTTTTGTTTTCATGCATAGTTGAGTTGCTAAACCTTGTTTCCCTGTTGAAGGTACATCTTTTTGCCAACAATTCTTCCATGAAGGCCACTTCTGGCCAGGCTTCTCGAAATAGTAGATGGGTGTATTTGGGTTTCACTGGTTGCTGACAGTTTGGAGTTGCTGACAGTTTGGAGTTGCTGGCACTGCTGGACATCTTCTGAAGGAAAGAAACCAGGTCTTTAACTTTTCTGCACTGTTTCCTTGGTGGACCACTGTGTCTACAGTCCTCAATTTTGCCCATTTTTTGGTGCTTCTTCAAAAAAGCTTGACTAGCATATCTTGAAACACCAGGCTTCTTTAACCCCTTCACGACATTTGGCATACCTATACGTCATAGGAGCTGTGCCAGCTCGCTGCTGGCAGCTCGGCTTACGTGATAGCCAAGCCCCGGCTGTCACAGGCAGGCGCAGTGCCCGCAATGCCTCGGCTGTTTAACCCTCTAAATGCTGCAATTGATATCGATAGCAACATTTAGGAGGCTAGGAGAGGGAGGGGGCTCTCTCTCTCTTCCCATAGGCGCCCCCACTACATCATTGCGAGGGCCCGATGGTTGCCATGGCAACCTGAGGTTGCCTGAGAACCTTGCCAGTGACGGTGGCCTGCTCAGATCATGCCAGGAGCATGGTCTAAGAGGCTTATGTCAGTGTAATACTGACATGTATAATGCATTGCAATGCTTTTACATTGCAATGCATTATACCAGCAATCAGAGTAATGAAAGTTAAAATCCCATAAAGGGACTAAGTAGACAAATTGTAAAAATATTTAAATAGAAAAATCACAAAATAAAACAAAAAAAATGAAAAAAATATTATACCCATTAAATAAGTAAATTTGCGTAAAAAAAAATTACACATATTTAGTATCACAACGCACGTAACGGCCTGATCTATGAAGACGTCACACTAGTTAACCCCTTTAGTGAACACCGTAATAAAAAAAGTGGTAAAAAATTATGCTTTTTTGTCATATCACCAAAAAAAGTGGAATAAAATCCTATCAAAAAGTCAAATGTAAATAAAAATAGTATCTCTGAAAATGCCATCTTGTCCCACAAAAATCAAGCCACCATACAGCTCCATCAGAGGAGAAATAAAAAGCTATAGCTCTCAGAATACAGAGATACAAAAAGTCTTAGTTACTTACTGGTAACAGGATTTTTCGGAACCCATGACAGCACCACGAGAGAGGGGATCTGCCCTTCCAGGACAGGAAACCTACAGGCATAAAAGGGTAGCACCTCTCCAACGCATTAGTTGGATTACAGAGAATGAGAGGACCTCCAATGGTTATTGCAAAACACACATTTTACCCGCACCACAATCATAACGTGAACTTAGACACTAATAGAAGAAGTCCTCACCCACAAGTGACGGGAGGGCATATAAGGGTGCCGTCATGGGTTCCGAAAAATCCCGTTATCTGTAAGTAACTAAAACTTTATCGACCGCCCATGACAGCACCAAGAGAGAATTACAGAGAAAGTAAGAATTCAGGGATGGACCACAGTCTGGAGCACCCTTCTTCCAAAGCTGAGGTCAGAAGAGGAACACATATCAAATCTATAATGCTTATAGAAAGTGGAAGGAGATGACCTGGTTGCTGCCTTACACATCTTCATTGATTGAGACGTCCGATCTCTCCTCCCAGGAGGTTGCCATGCCCCATGTAGAGTGAGTCTTCAGACCTAATGGAATTACTTTCTCACTTGACGAATAAGCTAAAGAAATGGCCTCCCTAATCACCGCGTCACCACCTAGCTAGTCACTACCTAGCTATTGTGCTTTTTGATGCTTTAAGCCCCTTCCTGGGTCTCTAGAAGAACACGAATGAAGAGCTATCCCTCTTCCAGCTGTCAGTAACAGACAGGTATTTTAGTAGAAATCTTCTAACATATAACGTATGAAGCTTCTCTTCCTTCTGATTCTTAGAACTAGAACAGAAAGAGGGAAGAACTATCTCCTGTAATCTATGAAACTGAGACGCTACTTTAGGTAGGTAGGATGGATTTGGCTTCAAAATTACCCTTTTATCCAGAAACTGAGTGAATGGTAGAACTCCGGAAAGGACCTGAATGAAACTCACCCTACGGACAGATGCTAAGGCTACCAGCAGTGCTGTTTTATGGGAAAGAACTTTAACAGATGCTGAATCAATGGGCTCAAATGCCCATCTTTTAAGATGGGCCTGGATCTAGATGAAGCTGTAATAAATTTAGATACCCAATAATTCTGTGCTAGATCATAGTTGTATAGAGCCCACAGAGCTGACACCTGGACTTTAAGGGTGCTGGTGGATAGGCCTAGTTCGAGACCATTCTATAGAAACTCCAGAATACCGCCCACAGGAGCCCCCTTCTCAATCTTTGATCCTGAGGAAGTTTGATATTTTCTCCATGTTCTGGCATAAATTCTGGTTGTGGATACCTTCCTACTTTGAATTAGGGTGGAGACCAGATTGGGAGAGAAATCTTTCCCTATTAACAAAGCCCTCTCAAATTCAACACCATCAAGTGAAGGTTGGTTACTCGTGGATGGTAGATTGGTCTCTGAGATAGGAGGTTTGGAACCTCTGGGAGGACCCACAGGTCAGTGATAGACATTGTCCTCAACCATGAGAACCATGGTATTCTGGGCCAAAAGGGGACAATTAGGATAATCCTTGCTTTGTCTTCTCCGACCTTCCTTACCACCATCAGAATCAGGGCTAATGGAGGAAAGTCGTATGCCAGGTTGAATGTCCATGGAACTAAGAAGGCAGAACAGAATCTTTTTACCTTTCTGTTCAATCTGGTGGCATAGAGGTCTATGTCCGGACGGCACCTCATCTGCATTATTTGGTTGAAGATCGATCGATCTAACTCCCACTCTGCTTGCCTCAGTAGACTGCGGCTTAAAATTTCTGCTCTGATGCTCTCCTTTCCTCTTATGTGAAGAGCCGTCAAAGACAGGAGATGACTTTATGCTAGTTGGAACAAGCGATTTGTCACCTTCATTAAGGGTCTGGATTGTGTTCCCCCTGTTGGTTTATGTAGGCCACTGTCACCTGATTGTCGGAGAGAATCTTGAAATGATGAGCCTGTAGGGACACAAGGAGTCTTCTTACTGCCAACTCAACTGCAAGCAATTCCTGGGACTCGCATCCGTGGTGACCACCTGTGAGATGTCAGATTAGCGATATCCAGCCACCAAGGGAGGGACTGTATCGACGTCGTGGATAACATCATTCTTTCTTCCAGGTGTCCTCTATGGGAACTGTCATTTCCTAACACATCCCAATGTAAGGCTCTGGTATGAAACTGGGTCCACAGGACTGCTGGAATGCAGGATGTCAGAGAACCTAGAAGGAACATAGTACTTCTGAGAGACATGGTGGGGAATTGCAGGGCCTTTAACACCTGACGTTGGATGTTTTCTATTTCATTGTCCAGGAGATGACACTCCTGCGCCTCGGAGTCCAGGAGAAGCCCCAAAAATTCCTGTACTTTTAGGGGTTTTAACCTAGACTTTATAAGGTCCAATAGCCAGCCTAAACGTTCTAAAGTGGTCATTATCCCTTCCAGCTGGGTAGTCCACTGCTGGGTCGAATTACCTACTATTAGAAAATCATCTAAATACAGGACAATCAATACATCTTTCTCTCGGAGAACCATAACCTCTGCTATCACCTTGGTAAAGGCCAAAGGGGCAATAGCGAGGTCGAATGGGAGGGCTCTTAAACTGGAAGTGTCTGATTACGCCCTCAATGGCCACTGCAACTGTAAGGTATTGTTGGTGTTCTACATGTATGGGCACATGGGGTAGAATTACCAGAAGGTCATAAAGGACGACAAAACAGGTCATGTTAGAAAAATAAACAATTCTTTATTAATATTATAGAAAAACCGGAAACATGAAAAAGATGCTATAGGTAGATTTACATATTAAAAAAAGCAAAAATACATGCACATAGCAGTGGGACCTAGGCTGACAAGTACCTTAGTAAATTCCAAAATGGAACCATGACATGCTGCATAAATAACAGAGGGTATTACATCATAGACATACAGTGATTATAGACAATTAAACCCAAAGAGGAGTATTCAAATGGGAATGAAATAATAAACCACCGTATTACCTCACAGAGCAAACAGCCAACGTGCCACCACAGTGGGCACGTCCCCCGACGTGCGTTTTAGGGTTGAGCATTTCTCAAGGGATAAAGGATGTCACATGTATGGGCACATGGTGGTAAGCATCCTTTAGATCTAACACCGCCATGAAGCAATTTGTAAAAAGTAATTTTATTGCAGATCTTACAGATTCCATCTTGAAAGGAAGGATTCTTAAGAATTTATTAAGGTCTTTCAAATTTATTATTGTCTAAAGGAGCCATCCAGTTTTTTAATTAAAAAGAGAGGGGACTAAAACCCCTTCCCTCTTTGTAACACGGGAACCTCCGTTTTTTTGCACCAGCTTTGAAACGCTGGCCTCCAGGGCTTGTTGTTCAGCCAGTGAAGACTGAGAGGGAGTTATCATGAACCTTCCCTGCGGGAATGAGCGGAACTCCATTTTAAGCCCCGATTTTATTAGGCCGAGGATCCAACTACTCCTTGATATTTCTTCCCAGGCTGAGAAGAAGGGCGAGGTGGTGTTAAATAGAGATGAGCAAACCTTTCAAGGTTCAGTTCGGACATTGGCTGAACAGATCCAATCCCCATTGAATTCAATGGGAGGCAAAACCAAACGCGTATGCAACACGTTAAGGGGGGCCCAAAAGCTGCCAAAACAGCCCAAATTAGGGTTAGATACCAGGAAAAGTGGCATCAATTGACCCACAGTATAATGGCACAGCAGCAGTCAGGCATGGGCCATGCATGAGCTAGCAGGGTCTGGGCCAGCATTTACAGCTTTGAATTTAAAGAGAATCTGTCACCCCCTGGCACTTATCTGACCTCTAATATGGGCATACAGGTGATAAAAATGTAAATATATACCTACCTGTATGCCTCATATTAGAGGTCTTGTTGCTGTGAAATGTTGTTTTATTCCTACAAGTTTCTGATGTGTTCCAGTCCCGGGGACTGGTAGAAATCCTCGCCTCCTGTGTGAATTACAATTCTTCCCCCCTCCCCTGCATGTCACAGTGCCTGGATTTGACTGCTGCAACTGCACATCACAGGATACTGTGACATGCAGGGGATGGGGGAAGCATTGTAATTCACACAGGAGGCAGGGATTTCTTCCAGGCCCCGGTTCCACAGCATCAGAAACTTGACTGAATAAAAAGACATTTTACAGCAACCAGACCTCTGATATGAGGCATACAGGTGTGAATAGATTCACATTTCTATCAACTAAATGCTCATATTAGGGGTCAGATAAGTGCCAGGGGGTGACAGATTACCCTTTAACTTCAAATTAAGATGAGGTGGGTGAGGGACTGGTGTAGGCCTGCTGTGTTAGGAGCCCTGATACCTCATACGATAGGTCAAACTGCTTTTCTGCTCATAAACACTCAGGTGGCACAAACATCAGTTTCGTAGACTACTATTGGTAGAAAAAATTAAGAAGTTGTCCACTACTTTATATTACCCCCCCAGTGTATCCCCCGGGGCCCCTAAGGATTTTTGTAAATACCTTACGTTGCTGTTTCTCTCTGTAAGCGGCGCTATCCTTGGCCGCTCACAGGCATCACGTGACCCCGTGCTGATGTCACGACAAGTGAGGAATGACTCAGAGCTGGGGTCCCCGCAGTGGCTGCTGGGTTGTGGGCGGGGTTACCCCCCGCGTTACATCCAGCATCCACCGCTCATTTTCCCAATGAATGGGGAGAGGCAGAGTGTAGGATGGATGCCGGGTGTGACGCGGGGGTAACCCCACCCACAGCCCGGCATCCACCGTGGAACGCAGAAGACAGAGACCCCTGGTTGCTGCTAGCACTTGTCGTGATGTCAGCGGGTGTCAGAGCCGGCTGCAGCCGGGGGTCACATGACGCATGTGAGCGCCGTTCACAGGCAGTATCTGCAACGTAAGGTAATTACAAAAATCCTTAGGGACCCCGGGGGGATACATTGGGGGGGTAATATAAAGTACTGGACATCCCCTTTAAGGATAGTAACACAGGTAGTTGACGGAAAGTAAGTGCAGGCCTGCCGGTCTGGGAGCCCTACTGTTACAGGCAACACCCATGAAGGAGACCCAACTCGGAGTCTCCATATTTCAAAAAATTGTTAGAAACATCAGCAGCAGAAGCAACAGCAGGCACAGAAGCCATGACAAAGGTGTCACAGACTGCAATACCGCGAGATCAATGAAGCACACTAAAAACTACACCATCGCCTAGTCTGCCCAGTCTGCGACTGGAGTGCAAAAGTCATTGGAGATCCATGACTTGTTCATCTTGATGAAAGTTAGGTGGTCTACACTTTCAGGGGACAGCTGGATGCTCTTATCCGTCGCGACACCACCAGCAGCGCTGAAGACAAGTTCTGAGAGAACGCTGGCTGCCAGGCATGATAAAACTTCCAAGGTGTGAAAGGTGAGCTCTGGCCACTCTTCCATTTTTGAAGATCAAAATGCAAACTGGTCCAAACCCCCTCTGATAGCATTGATATTGAGCTAGAGATACTGCATCATTCTCTCCAGTCGTTCACTACGTGTCAGACTTGTACTCTGTTCTGCTGGTGCACGGGCGGGTCTAAAAAAAATGTGTGAAACGACTCACAGAAATTGCTTCTGCCACTTACACTGCTGCTAATGTTTTTGCGTTGACGACTCAACGTTCCCTGGGTTGGAAGTCTAGAACTGCGATGCACACTGTGTACCTCACTGCTGTCTTGGGGAAAACCACTCTTAAGATTGTCTACAAGCATATTTCGATACTCCAGCATGCGAGCGTCCCTTTCCAGGGGGGAAAGCATATGGCAAAATTTACTCTTGTACTGTGGATCTAACAGAGTGGCAACCCAGTAGTCAGCACTATTTCTAATCCCAACAATACAGGCATCATGTTGTAGCAAGAAGGTGCTCATGTGTTGGGCTCTTCCATGAGGTCCAAGTCCATGGTGTTGGTGGTGAGGTAACACTCAAGCTTGCTTTCTCTGTCCCCTCCTGCCAACCACAGAAAACAGAGAGGGGATCATTAATCTCTTCATTTTCTGACTGTTGAGCGCCAATCACCTCTTCCTCCTCGTCCTCCTTCATTTGTTCCTTGGCTCCTACACCTTCAGTAACAGTTTGTCTGGTACTATTAGCCACCCTCGATTGTTGTAATCCACCCACCCTTGGCACTCGCCTGTGCGATGACAGTCTGGAACTTAGAGATATTGTTATCCCTTCCGCATCCTCCTCTGCTTCCTTCTCTTCCTCTGGGACCACCACCTCCTCCTGCAGACTATTCAAAGTGTGCTCCAGCATGTAGATGACCAAAATAGGAATGCTGATGATGGTATTGTCAGCCATTCCGAAACTGCAGAAGGGTGCAGAGGTCCTTCATCTGTGCCCACTCTGCAAGCATGATTTGCACCACGTCCATACTGTGTTGACCCAGGCTATGCAAAATGAGATACTGCTCAAGGGCTCATCGCTGCTGGCACAGTCGCTGCAACATGTGCAGAGTTGAATTCCACTGTGTCGGCACATCAACCAGTTAACCGGTAGGCTGAAAGACCTCTGTAGCGATGCATTTCAATGACCCGCAGGGTGCGAACGGCGGAAGTGAGCACACAGCGACCGTGATTTCTGCAGCAGCTCATTCAGGCCAGGATAATAGAGAAATTGCTGTACCACCAGGTTGAGGACGTGAGCCATGCAAGGCACGTGTGTGAGGTTGCCTGGGCATCGGGCCACCACCAGGTTTACATCATTATCACACACACAGCCTTCCCCGGCTCCAGGTTCAGTGGAGACAGCCATTGCTTAAACTCGGCTTGGATAGCTGTCCACAACCAACTCTTGAGCTGTGTGACTATGATCGCTAAGGCATATTAATTTAAACACTGCCTGATTGCGGTGAGCCCTGGCTGCGCAGTACAGAGGTGGGGGGGGATTCTCTTTGCACTGCTGAAACGCGTGTCTCATTAAGGCAGAGGTTGAAGGTGCAGGTGGAGGCCCTAGAGGAGGTGGAGGAAGTGTTCAATACAGAGGTTTGTCCCGCAAGCCTTGGGAATTCCAAGACTTGTGGAGCAACCACTTCCCCGCCTGCCGCCTCAGCCACCCACGGCGCAGTCAGTGAGATGCAACGCCCCTAGCAATGATTGCTTGTCCAGGTGCCTGTGGTGAAATGCACCCTGTAGATTTTTTCAAGAAATGGGTGATGTTGTCTGCGACATGCTGGTGTAGCGCAGGCATAGCATTCTTAGAGAAGTAATGGCGACTGGGCAACTGGTACTGGGGGACTGCGATGGCCATCAGTTTTTGGAAACAGTCTGTATCCACCAGGCATAAAGGCAGCATTTCCATGGCCAGCAGACTGGAGATGGTGGAGTTCGGCCTCTTAGCTTTGGCATGTGTAGGAGGAAACAATCTTTTACGTGACCACAACTGCAGGACCAAGGGCTGGCTGCTGTGTTGAGAGGGTGGAGTAGGGTGAACATGACAAACTGGTGGACTGTGAGTGAGGTGCAGGCGGGAATGTTATGGTGGATTGAGAAAGATGTGGTGTGCCCGGTGAAACAAAAACAGCAGGCATGTCCACATCCATAACAGCTGACGGACTCTCACATCACCACCTACTGTAGGGGGTAAATAAGTGGAGGTTCTGCGGCCAGAGACCTGTGTGAGAATACTTGCCGCGGTGACAGAGAAAGAAGCAGCAGATGCGGTTGATGGGGTGGGCCGGTGGTTGTTGAGGCCCGCTAGTCCACATTTTAGTGCAGTGAGATTCCCAGACTAACGCATGTTGATTGCGCATGTACCGGTTCATTCATGTAGTAGTCAAATTATTGCAATTTTTGCCTCTTCCGAGTAATTTTTCACAAAGTTCTCAGATAACCTGAGTTGGATCATCCTTTGCGGTCTCAAAAAAGGCCCAGGTTAGGCAACCCTTGGCACCCCTGCGAACCAGGGATGTGGAGTCGGAGTCGTGGAGTTGGTGCTCATTTTGGTGGAGTCAGAGTCGGAGTCGGTATAAAATGAACCGACTCAGACTCCTAAAATATATAATAAATTGGGTGCAGTAGATCAATGCAGTTTGTGGGTAATATTTTTAAAAAGACTCTCAAAAGACGCGTCATGTTTCTTAAAATGGATGCCTGCACACGTCACAGAGTGAACTATTTTGCCATCAATGTTCGATATGTTTGTGACAACAAAGAAATTTTACCAAGACACTGACAGTAAAAGATACTAAAGCTCATCACACCAGTCAGTTTCTCCAGGCCTTAGTGGAAAAAGTTCTGCAAGATTACGAACTCAAAAAAGAACAGGTTTTTACTATTGTAACGGACAATGCTTCAAACATGATAAGTACAATTAAACTGATGAATGAGAGTAATGAACAACAGCTAGAAGAAAATTTAGGATTCAGTATGTTTGAGATGGAAGGCCACAGTGCTGTTCATGTAACTGAGGAACAAACAGATATTACAACAGAAGAACAGCAAAATTATACTTTAGAAATAGATGATCTTGTTGAAGCTGCTTCAAAATACTTTCCTATTCATCACATGCGCTGTGTTGTGCACACGCTGCAGCTGGCAATAAGAGATAGTCTGCAAGAGGGACATGCTGGAAATCTGATTGGAAAAGTGAGGAAATTGGTTATTGCCGCCAGAACCCCTAAATTTGATTCCATCTTGAAGAGACGTGCTGGGAAAGGGGCAATTGTCGATCAAGCCACTCGGTGGGGCAGCACTTATTTAATGATTGAGCGATTGCTTGAACTAAAACAGTTTCTTATAGATATGGCGAACCCTCAGGTAACCCTAAATGAAGGTCAATGGACACAGGTGGCTGAATTGAAGGAATTGCTTAATCATCCATTTACCGTGACTAAAAAATTACAAGTTGAGGATTTAACTCCTGGCATTTTCATAAGAAAGTGGAAGAACTTGCTATTTTGCCTGTCCCAAAGAGGAGGTTTAATCGCAGATAGCATTTCTGCTTCAATGAAACGGAGAGAGACACAGCTATTGGAAAATAAAATTTTTCTGGCAGCTGTTTATGTGGACCCAAGTCATCGTATACTGCTTGATGATCAACCGCTTACTAAAGGAAAAGCTCTGACTGAGGTAGCTGTTAGGATGAGTGGCCTACAGGAGGACTGCCAGGCGCAAGAGGACTTGGGTCCTCCTGACAGTGCTACTGCTGCCATATCTTCATCCTCATCAGATGAGGAGTTTGACTTTGACAAGTATTTGGATGACATGGAGCAGGCAAAGCGTTGCCGCAAGGAAAAAGATTTCACTCCGTCTCCTATATCAAGCAGATTGACCATATTCCAGCAAAATGTTTCACTTGCTCTCAAAGAAATAGAAAAATTCAACCGTTCATCAAAACTGACTTTGCATGAGGCAATTCCTTTATACCTGGAAATTGTTAGACATGTAGCCCATGTGGTTACGGCTTTGCCTCCAACCCAAGTTAGTATAGAGAGGTTGTTCTCAAGCCTTAAAATTATTAGGTCAGATTTGAGCTCATCTATGAAGGAGGATCTGATGGAGGCAATACTATTTCTTAGAACAAATTCATAGACTGCACAAATGTTATTTAGTATGTTTTTGTTGAAAACTGTTTTTTGCCACTTACATAGTTTATTACATAGTGCTTTTTATATATGGACACACCTCATTTTTTTCATGACTATGAAAATTGTACATTCACACTGAAGGCATCAAAACTATGAATTAACACATGTGGAATTATATACTTAACAAAAAAGTGTGAAACGACTGAAAATATGTCTTATATTCTAGGTTCTTTAAAGTAGCCACCTTTTGCTTTGATGACTGCTTTGCACACTCTTGGCATTCTCTTGATGAGCTTCAAGAGGTAGTCACCGGAAATAGTTTTCACTTCACAGGGGGTTGGGACCATCAGTTGTGTTGTGCAGAAGTCTGGTGGATACACAGCTGATAGTCCTACTGAATAGACTGTTAGAATTTGTATTATGGCAAGAAATAAGCAGCTAAGTAAAGAAAAACGAGTGGCCATCATTACTTTAAGAAATGAAGGTCAGTCAGTCTGAAAAATTGGGCAAACTTTGAAAGTGTCCCCAAGTACAGTTGCAAAAACCATCAAGCGCTACAAAGAAACTGGCTCACATGAGGACCACCCCAGGAAAGGAAGACCTAGAGTCACCTCTGCTTCTGAGGATAAGTTTATCCGAGTCACCAGCCTCAGAAATCTCAGGTTAACAGCAGCTCAGATTAGAGACCAGGTCAATGCCACACAAAGTTCTAGAAGCAGACACATCTCTACAACAACTGTTAAGAGGAGACTTTGTGCAGCAGGCCTTCATGGTAAAATAGCTGCTAGGAAACCACTGCTAAGGACAGGCAACAAGCAGAAGAGACTTGTTTGGGCTAAAGAACACAAGGAATAGACATTAGACCAGTGGAAATCTGTGCTTTTGTCTGATGAGTCCAAATTTGAGATCTTTGGTTCCAACCACCGTGTCTTTGTGCGACGCAGAAAAGGTGAATGGATGGACTCTACATGCCTGGTTCCCACCGTGAAGCATGGAGGAGGACGTGTGATGGTGTGGGGGTGCTTTGCTGGTGACACTGTTGGGGATTTATTCAAAATTGAAGGGATACTGAAGCAGCATGGCTACCACAGCATCTTGCAGCGGCATGCTATTCCATCCGGTTTGCGTTTAGTTGGACCATCATTTATTTTTCAACAGAACAATGACCCCAAACACACCTCCAGGCTGTGTAAGGGCTATTTGACCAAGAAGAAGAGGGATGGGGTGCTGCGCCAGATGACCTGGTCTCCACAGTCACCAGACCTGAACCCAATCGAGATGGTTTGGGGTGAGCTGGACCGCAGAGTGAAGGCAAAAGGGCCAACAAGTGCTAAGCATCTCTGGGAACTCCTTCAAGATTGTTGGAAGACCATTTCCGGTGACTACCTCTTGAAGTTAATCAAGAGAATGCCAAGAGTGTGCAAAGCAGTCATCAAAGCAAAAGGTGGCTACTTTGAAGAACCTAGAATATAAGACATATTTTCAGTTGTTTTACACTTTTTTGTTAAGTATATAATTCCACATGTATTAATTCATAGTTTTGATGCCTTCAGTGTGAATGTACAATTTTCATAGTCATGAAACTACAGAAAAATCGAAATAAAAATCTTGAATATCTTGATTATTGTATCATAAAAATGATTAAATGATTAAATGTTTGATGTTCACATTGGACTACAATAAATTTTTCACTTAAATATAAGCAATATATGTGGGAGTCGGAGTCGTGGAGTCCGAGTTGGAGACGGTGTAAGGGAAATTGAGGAGTCGGAGTCGCAGGTTTGGCTTACCGACTCCATAGCCCTGCTGTGAACTGCAGACCCGCGACCGTTGCTTGCCACAGCCACAGTTGTGGTTGAGGACTCAGTGCTTGTCATGGTTGCATCACTCCGTGTGTGCGTGAAGCCATAACGTAACCTCCTCCTCCTTTGTGACCTACTCAGCTGCATGTCTCTGGGTTCACACCAAGTGGGATCTACAACCTCATAGTCATCCTTTCTGTTCTCCCACTCCTCGCCCTGAGAGTCACCCTCCTCCTCTTCCTGCCCTGACCGCAAAAGTACAGTCTGCGTATGCCTCAGGTATCTGAGTCTCATCAGGATCACCTGATTAGCACAAAGAATTTAGATTCTGAAATGGGGACTCCTGGCTGGAGCACAATATTAGCACAAAAGAGTTAGATGCTGAAATGTGCCTTGGTGTCTGGACCACACAATTAGCACAAAGAATTAATCTACTGGAAGGTTGATTTCACAGTCACACAGGATCCTATCTATCTGAACTAGCTGACTGAATCAACCGCCTAGATAACTATCTGACTATCCTGTAGCAGCAGGAGAAGGCTCTCTGCGCTGTTACACTGAAAAAATAGCGCCAAAACTACATGTCTGCTCTTTATATGGAGCGGGACAAGTGATTTCAGCAGCCAATCACACATGCCCTTGTGTCTGGATGTTATGGATGGTTTCTGCACCCTGATTGGCTGCCAGAATCTCCACACATTAAGTTAATAAAAACAAAACAAAAAAAAGTCTACCGCTCCTCTGACCTCTCCCCACCCCCTCCCCTCATCAAACACGCCCCCCGCTCATCATACAGAACCACTATCCTAGCCAAAATCCTAACAAAAGCATTAGTGGAAACTCGATCATTTACAAAACTTTGGCCGAATTTTGACGATTTTAAGGAAAATGCTCAGGGATCTGAACAAGAATCCGAATGTGCAATGTTCGTGCAGACTTTGAGATTGGCGAACATTTTCCGAACAAGTTCGCTAATCTCTAGTTCTGAACATGAAACCTCTACCTTCCTTTCCTCTTCCGGTCTTCCCATTTGTCCTGATCTCTGGTGAATCTTCTTTTTCTGAAGGATCGCTTGTAGGTTGGGATGGAAAAGCTAGGAAATCTCTTTTTGGTGTCCATAGCCTTCTCCAAAAGTTGATCCAAAGCTGGGCCAAACAGATATTCCCCCTCTCAAGGAATGGCACACAGCTTTGTTCTAGCTTGGATGTCCCCCGGCCAGCATTTCAACCATAAGGCCCTACGAGCCGCGTTTGAAAGTGCTGCAAATCTCACCGCCAAATGAACGGAGTCTGGTGAGGCATCTGATAAAAAGGTTGACGCTCCTCGCATGAGCGGGACCAGTGGCTAGGATGCTGTCCATAGATGTTTTATCTTTCAATTGGGTTTCCAGACAGTCCAACCAGATTAGGGATCTGGTTTTATATGTAGCAGCCATTGCAGGTTTCAGGGCTCCAGCTGACATCTCCCATGTCCCTTTAAGATAGGTTTCCGTTTTTTTTGTC
The DNA here is from genome assembly GCF_046119375.1 of Phyllobates terribilis. NCBI lineage: Eukaryota > Metazoa > Chordata > Amphibia > Anura > Dendrobatidae > Phyllobates > Phyllobates terribilis. The sequence continues at coordinate 520,639,829 of NW_027362764.1, forward strand.
AAGGGGGTCCTTTAAATTCTCCATGTCCTCAAAGGAGAGGTCTTTCTAGAAGCCTTTGCTACCGCCGCACCGTTTTGGGGCCTTGTCCCAATTTGATAAGAAAGGCTCATCAAAGGGATATCCCCTCTTGAATGACAGGGGAAGGGAGCCTCTCTTTTCGGATTTTCTACAGTCTCTCTGTATTAAGGTGCAAATTTTTTCAGTTAACGGAAAAGACCTATGACTTTTTTGGTCCAAGCCTCCAAACTTAATGTCCTGAACCGATCATTCAGGTTTGGACTCTACTATCCCCATCGTATTCCTGACTGCCTTTATCAGTCTGTCTGTCTGTTCTATGGGGAAACAGAGATGGCCTGTGTTATGGTCTGAGGAGGCCAATGAGGAGGATTCGGAGGAGTCATTATCCTTATCTGACGCACTAGATACGTCTGACCCTGGGACCGCTGGCTAGGTTTTTTACTCTTCTTTCCCCTATGTACCTCTTCCTGGGAAAGGGTTTTAAAGAACTCTCTAACTCTCTTCGGCCCTGATGATTGATCTTAGGTCGGAGGCAAAGTTAGGGGTCTCCTCCGCTACTGTCTGCTTTATGCAAAGCTGGCAAAGCCTCTTTTGGTAGGAGTCAGATCACTTACCAGTATGAGGCAATCAAATGGTACCCGATTTAGAGGGGGACACATCTTGGCCGCACAATCCTCTTGAGAGGCCGAAGACTAGTCCAATCTGATGGAGCTCCTCTGATTGTATCTGTCACTGCCTGCAGAAGTCAGTCCTTCACCGACACAGCTGCCTCCAGTACTACTACCAGGTCGATCCCGTTCTGCTTGTTGCTTGGGCTTCCCAACAAGCTGCTGCTGCTAATGCTACTCTGTTATATCCATTCTCCTGGAGGGGACAACGAAAAAGGAAGGACTGCCCAATGCTCCGGCTGCTTCTTAGATGCCAAGGCCGTACTATTGCCCACCCCTCCAGGCTCTGGTTCCCTCAGAAGTTCCAGGTCAGCAGGTCGTGGCTCCATATTATTCAGGCACGTTCCTGCTGTGCCCTCTGGCGTGCCCCGAACCCCCAGAGCATGTAATTCGAGTCATCCAGGCCCACCCTAACCGCGTCACCAGGGAGCGTCCCGGCGTCCAGCACACTTCAACTCAAGTGACGCCTGCTGCGTCTTTTTCTGGAATCCAAGTCCGATGAGCCACGCCAGAGCTAGCTATTCCTGCCCGGGATACTGCTCACCTGAGTCCGCACACAACCATAAATGCCCTCTGGACCCACTGTGGCGCTTCCAGGGACCCCGCACCAGCCAAAGCAGGGATATAACGCTGGCTGAACCAACCGGTCGGGCCTGGGAAAGATCTCCCATCTTCGGTTCTTCAGGTATGCCTGCAAGAGGTTCACCAATCAAGCACAGGAAATCAAGTGATGCATAGGAGAGGTGCCGCCCTTTTATGCCAATAGGATTTCTGCAAAAACTTTACACAAAAGAAAAAAAAAAGTGTCTTAGTGTGTGACAGCAACCAAAGGTGAAAAAAATATAAATCTGGTATCGCTGTAATTGCACCGACCCGAAGAATAAAGTCATCTAACCACTTATAGTAAACAAGGAATGGTGTAAAAAATAAAACCAAATCTTAACCTGCTGTTGATTTGTCTATTCTGTGTCCCAAAGATGGCAGTAAGGCTCGGCGCACATTTATCCTGCGCTCCACTCGTACATCGGGGTTTCTGTGTAAATATCTTAAATATGTGATTCAGAAGGAAACCTCAGGGGAAGATTTCCTATAAAAGGGCTGATGGATGCACTGAGGACTCTGTCTGGCCTATGATTAAGCGTAGCGGTTGGGTCACTTATATGCTCTTCTGAAAAGGACACAGCTGAACAGAGGCCAGACAGAGTCCAGAGTAACGCTGCTCCATTATAGTGAATGGATCCCTCAGGGATTTCATCTGATTCACATCACTCAGAAATTTAAAAGGAAATCCCCATGTAATTGCTCAGCATAGAGTGCAGAATAACTATGATCCAAAATGTTATGCAAAACGTTCCCAATAAAATCTTCAATCAAGCCACAAAATAAGCAAGTCTGCACTCAGGTCAGTCAGTTGTCAATAGAAATATAGGGGTCTCCACGCTATTGGTAGCACAAACACTCTGGAAAAGTGCTATGGCTCCTTGCCCCTCCTACCCCCCCCCCCCAAAAAAAAAATAAAAAATCCTGCAAATTCTGGGCTCCCAAATCCAAATGACCCCCTCCCTTCTGAGCCTAAGTGTGCCTAAACCACATTTAGCATTCACAAGTTTGGCATTTCTGTAGTAATGAGAGCCCAGTTAATTTACGGGTGCATGTCTCCAGAAGCCCAAGTTGGGCATAATGCATTGGGCACTACGACCTACTGGGCACTACAATTGCAATCTTCACTTAGCAACATTCACTGATGCTTGTTTCTGGAAAACATACATGGAGTCAAATCACCTGTAGATAAATTCCCAAAAGGGTATAATTTCCAAAATGGGGGTCACTTGAAGGGTGTATACTGCTTTTCAAACAGTTGGGGACTTTGTATATGGAGTCCGCAAACTATTCTAGGAAAATCTGTGCTCCAAGGGTAAAATAGCACTTCTTCCCTCCAGAGTCTCGCCATGTGGATAATCAGTACTGTACAACCACATATGGGTTATTTCCACATTCAGCAGAAATTGTGTGACAAATTTTGGTGCCATTTTTAACCATTTCTCCTTCTGAAAATGTAAATTCTGTGGCTAAAACAAAATTTTGGTGGTAACGTATTTTTTTTATTCACTACCCACTGGAATAAAATTCTGTGACATACCTGTAGTATCAATAAGATCACTGCACCCTTAGATGAATTCATTGTAGTTTGTAAAAAGGGGACACTTAAGTGGGGGTTCTGTTGTCCTGGCACCTCAGAGGCTCTGCAAATGTGATATGGCATCCGCAAACCAGTCCAGCAAAATCTGAACTCCAATATGGCGTTTCTTCCCTTCTAAGCTTTGCACTGTGCCTTAAAAGTAGTTTTTGAACACATATGCGGTACTGGTATGCATCGGAAAAATTGTAACAAATTGTACTATTCAGTTTCTCCTATTATCCCTTTTGAAAATTAAAAACTTGGGGCCAAGCTAAATTTTAGTGGAGAAAATCACTCAGTCCAATGTACAATAATTATGTGAATCACCTAAGGGTCAAAAATACTCACTACACCAGTCAAGAGGTGGTTTCCAAAATGGGGTCACTTCTGGCGGTTTCTGCTGTTTTGGCATGTCAGGGGATCTTCAAATGTGACATGGCATCTATATTTGGCTTAACACTCCTCACATGAACCTAGAGATATATTTTTTTTTATTATCAATGCGTCCTACCCTTTAAATCTGTAAGATTGTGGCCCAGAAGTACGTTTGATAAAAATTAGGTCTAGGGTTCCATCAGGAAAAGTTCCATGTGCCATGGCTGGTGGGCAAACAAAAATTGGCCAATTTAAGGACCAAGTAACTTAATTTTATAAGTATATTCTATATAGCAGCAATGCAGTTTAAATTGCCCATACTCAATGTTTACCTAAGAACACTGCCATGAATAAAGAGTGGTATCTGAACATTCTCCAAGTGCAATTTCTCCCAACAATTCAGGAGCAATTTGAATAATGATTTCTTCCACCATGGTAGAGCACAAGGCAAAAGTGATAACTAAGTGGCTCGGTGAATAAAACATTGAAATTCTGGGTCCATGGCCAAGAAAACTCCCCACATCTCAATCCCAATGAAAACATATGGTCAATCCTCAAAAAAAACAGGTGGACAAAAACACAGGAGCTGCGATAAACTCCAAGCACTGGTTAGACAATGGTTTGTCATCAGTCAGGCTTTGGCTGAGAGTCTGATATCCAGCATACCAGGGCGAATTGCAGAAGTCCTGAAGAACGAAATTAAAGACTAAAAGATCTAAAAATACTGAGGAAGCAAACTGACACAAATTTTGGCTGTCAGGGTCTTCAAACTTTTAGTCACGACTGTAGAAATACTTCAAGAGACTGATGAGAAGAAAAAGAGACATATGAGAACCATGTTGTATAGAGGCTTTGAATTGTGACTGTCTATGTTTCTTCCACCTTATTATTAATGTTCTATAATATCTTTAGAGTTATTCCAGTGTTTGCAAAAGCAAATGTTCTACATTTATCTGTAATATTTAGAAGACACTGAAAGGGAAAATAATTGTATATGCCAATTTTACTAAAACAATGTAACAAATTTACTGCCCCTTGCATAAATGTTCTAACAGTAATATGATATGGCAGCCTTAGCTGCAAACTCAGCTGACCCTTGGTTCTTAAAGGGGAATGTGTAGCAACACACAATTGCCTTTAGTCAGAACGCAATGTTCCTTGGGCATGTAGAAAAGCAGACAGAACTATAATTGTAGGTTTCTTAATTTCTAATGTAACAAGTTTTAACTTGAAGCACTCGCTCTACATTTTTAAAACACAAGTGTATAAGAATTACCCAAAATGCTATTGTGTTCCCATCTGTAAATTATACTAATTATATTAATATACTAGAAGCCCCAGTGCAGATGTGTAACTATAGATGTACTATATTTTTCGTACTTTAGGACACACCTTACCATAGGACGCACACAGGGGAATATAAGAAAAACACATTTCCTACTAGTTAAAACTTTCCTGTAGGTGGAGGTAAAGGGGTCAATATCACTAATTTTATTGTAATAGTGCAGAATATGGAGGCAATAGATTTATTTAGAAACGAGAGAAAAAGAAAAGCCTCACCATGCGATAAGTCGCATGGCTGCTCTCATTAGGTATGCGTGGCACCAGTAACCATTGACCACCGATGATGGATGCATAAGGAAAAAAAGGATCTGCATCAGAAAGTAAAATGAAATACAAATCTTTACTCCATCCAGATTAAAAATTAGGACATCAATGGCATAGAATGAACATGTTTTAATCCTATGCCATGGATGTCCTAATTTTTAATCTGGTCCAAATTAAATAAAAAAACGGTCTATAGGGCGCTAAACGAATGAACGCTAGAGGTGAAAACTTTTTTAGGGCTAAAAAATAAATTTAATGAGCCCTTTTCACTAAAAAAAAAAAAAGGGCTCATTAAATTTATTTTTTAGCCCTAAAATTTTTTTCACCTCTAGTGTTCATTCGTTTAGCGCCCTATAGACCGCTTTTTTATTTAATTTGGACCACTTTCAATCCCCCTTTGGGGGTTAGCGGCAGGAGCAGCTTCTAGTTAATCATTCTTAAATCCCCACACTATAAAATTCCCCTTTGGCTGCTCAACTCAGGACCTGCGGTTGGGGGCTGCACTCTCCTAACTTTCAGGACCTGTGGTGATGCACATCTGATCCTGAGTCACGTGATCTGTGGGCGGACAAGTTGCCTGCAATTTTGGAACCTGGAAGCAGTGAGTACGAGCGGCGGTCTGCAGCACATGGCACATAGTGTGCCAAGCTACCTGTACCTTGCGGTGAGACGTGACTGCTCCTTCCATTCTCACACTAACACCGAAGTTGTGCAGGGGTGCACAACTCCAACAGGTGAGTGGCCTTTTGGCTGTTTCCGTCACATCTACCTATCAGGTCCTTCACATAGCGCATAGCGCGCTTTTTCTCCCTTTTTCTCCCTTTCTCTTCCTAATTTTTAATCTGGATGGAATAAACATTTGAATTTAATTTTATTTTGTGATGTGAATCCTTTTTTCCTTATGCAATAGTTTTATTTAGCATTTCTCTGCCGCATGTGTATTATACACATTTTCCAGCTCTCACATTATTTATACTCTCTGCAGAACCCACATATACACAACACTGCTGCATGTGTAGTACATGTACCCACACAGCTCTGCTACAATACACTCAGCTCGAGTATATCAAAACACACATTGTATACATTAGTATGGTCTGAAGTTCTTTCCAGGCATGTGATGTGACCAATCACATGATCTGAAGAGACCTCAACGGGTCCTTCAGCGTTCTCCTTGTTTGCAGGAAACTGTCTCTAAAACACACTTTTTTTTAGCAAGATGTGTTCTAGTCCAAAAAATGATACTTTCTAGTTATAGAAAAACACTCTGGATAATGTATAGAAAGGAGTAGATCATTTTAAGTAATACCTCAAACCCAGAACTTGCCCCTCTGAAACTTGTCCTGCAGCAATTACGCATCTTATAATATAAATACATCTGTAAAAATGAATAGGAGATTCATGAGTGTCTCCCTACCCTATACAAAAAAAAAAGGTTCAGGAGCAGAATGAAGATACTGCTTATGTTATATGACATGAAGCTAGTCCTAGCAGAAAGGAGCTGTAGTCAAAAATTAGAAGTGGAAGTCTGCATGGTTAGAATAGTTGTTCTTATGCAGAGGAATCATACTATGTTAACAGAGTTTTTCTTGATGAGTTTGATAATGCAATAAACTTCGTATTGCAGACCTACTATATTTAGCTAACACATAAAATAGGAGAACACTTGAGTAATGTGGCAAAACATAAATATAATTTTATTTAGGTACAAAATTCCAAAATATTAAAAACATGTAAAAGTTACAATAGCAGGGGGATAAGGTGCAAAGTGCCAAAAGCTGGGGAATACTGAGGGGAAACGGGCAATATAAGGCTGTAAATATATATATATATATATATATATATATATATATATATATATATACACAGTCAGTCTAACCACGCACAGTCTTCACCCATCGCACTAGCTGGGGACTCCCTGTTGGGGTCTCGGGTCTCTCCGTGGTGAGTTACCAGACTTACGCGCCATATGGACTGGTGACCACACTAACACCCCCTTCTTCCCTTCGATATGGGGGAATTTGAGTATAGGCAACAATTAAGTTGAGTCTCCCTGTATGCCAAATTACATTGCCTGTGACTTTCACATTATGTTACCCGCATAGTGCGGGATGGTTATTATGATATAGGAGGCCATCTTTTCCTTGGTACTGTAAATCTCGTCATTATCTATATATTTACATTGACTCACCTGTGGTTAGACTGACTGTATATATATATTTACAGCCTTATATTGCCCGTTTCCCCTCGGTATTCCCCAGCTTTTGGCACTTTGCACCTTATCCCCCTGCTATTGTAACTTTTACATGTTTTTAATATTTTGGAATTTTGTACCTAAATAAAATTACATTTATCTTTTGCCACATTACTCAAGTGTTCTCCTATTTTATATGTAATCATCTGAGTAGGCAACATGGACTTGGTGCCTGACACTAGGTCTGGGTATTATGGTCCATCCAGTACTGTATATTTGGCCATTTCTTTTCTCATATATTTAGCTAACGTTACACTAATGATTCAATCATACACCAATTATACGTTCATTTTTATAATCATGTATCTGGTAAAGTATTTGTTATTACATTTGTTATGTCAGGGGGTCAAATGTAATTTCAGAGGTGTGGAAGAAATATGCATATCAATGTTCACACTTTGCACTAATGAGGGGCAGAACCCCGAAACACAGTCTGCAAATTGAGGTTTTGGTTTTGGCTACTATCCTAAGTCATGTGACAAGACTCGTTAGAGAGTCGATATTGACTTTTAGGACTGCTACTTCCTATAGGTGGCACTAGAGTTCTAGTGCTCTTCCTCCCTGAAGAGACAATTTGCATATTTCCCAGAGGAGCATTGCAGCTTAAAAGTCTCCTCACCTTGGCATGTCAGGTTTCACATGTCACTCTCCGCAAGGCAAAACTTTACGACTTGGATACTGGTCAGACGCCTCCAGGGGCTGGCTGGCAAATTTTGGCCTGGGGGGTAAGCACACAGCAGTGCCCCATCTTTATTGTGTTTACCTCTGGCTGCTTCACAAAGGGAGTAGAGGCTACATGGCTTTAAAAAAAAAAAGCAGAAGTAATGATGGGATAGTTGTGCTCAAATGCGGACTAGATTCTCACCCACTTCTATCAGGGTGCTACTATAAGAGGTGTCAAACTCTAGTTGGCACGTGACCATTACATAGTTACATATAGTGTTACATAGTTACATAGTTTATAAGGCCGAAAAAAGACAAGTGTCCATCCAGTTCAGCCTATTTCTTGTGCACTGCAGCTATTCCGCAGCGTTGATCCAGGGGAAGGCAAAAAAAACAAAAAAAACATGCGGTATAGGCCAATTTACATCATTGAGGAAAAATTCACTTCCCGACACCAATCTGGCAGTCAGATTAAATCCCTGGATTAATTAACTAAGCATAATATGTAATTTTATTGTTCTCAAGAAAGGCGTCCAGGCCTCTCTTGAACTCATTAAGTGAGTTGGACATCACCACTTCCTCTCCCAGAGAGGTCCTGCAATGCCTGCACATGAGGAAAGAGACAGAGAATCAGTAGAACTATACTACATTTCTAATTGGAGATATTTGCTAATATTATTATTACTACACCTACTACATATTGGGATAGGGTCTTTGAGATGGGAATACCCCTTTAACTTTTTTTTTTCTCTAAACCTGTGTAAATGTTAGTTTAGTGTAGTGTCAGTGTGTTAATATACTCACCGATTGCAGACTTCTCCAGTATCTAGCGCCACTCCTGTCCTCTTCTGAGTCACCTAATGGCTATTCAGACTCTCTGAGTCATGCTGCGCTATATGTGACACTAAATTGGCTTTTACAATGTAAGTCTATGGAGTGTGAGAACGAAGCTCAAAATGAGGCTCACAACCATAGGCTTACACTGTAAAGAGACTTCCAGGTCACATAAAACAAAGAGTCATCGGAGAGTCTGAAGAGTGAAGACGTCCCTCAGAGGAGAAGCAGAGCGGTGCTGGATACCGGAGAAGACGGCACTAGGTGAGTATATTAACACACTGACACTGCTCTAACATCTACACAGAATTAGGGAAAAAAGTTAATGGAAGGATTCTTCAAAGCAGAATATAATTGACATAGTTATATAATTTTTGAGCAGTAAATCTCGTTACATTTAGAAATATGGAGACAGGATAATATGTGAACAGTATATGATATATCAGACATATCTGTATATTACATCCAGTATACAGGAGAAAATGTGACTGTTATATGATATACTGTGACTACAGACATCAAATGGTATATACAGGATAATATGTGACTGCTGTATATTATACTATGACTACAGACATCAGATATTACACCAGTCACATATTATCCTGTATATAACACCTGATGTCTGTGTGCATAGTATGGGTGAATAATTTTTCAGAGGGGCCACATGACAGACTATGACTGTTCTGGAGGTCAAACCAATAGGCTGAAATGAATTCTGCTCAATATTAATATAACTCTATTAATTACAATGAATATTAGAATAAAATAATTACATTACTTCGTATTGAGCACTATTAAAGGGAACCGGTCACCAGGTTTTTCCTATATAACCTACGGCCACCACCTTTCAGCCCCATGTGACAGTATTATATAATGCTGTATTTATGACTCCAATTCGCCCTGTAAGGCAAAAACACCAAGGTTACTTACCGGTAGCCGGTTTTTCCAGAGCCCATGACAGCACACCTAGAGAGAGGGATCCGTCCCACCAAGGACAGGAAACCGTCTGAAATAAAAGGGCGGTAACTCTCCCTCCCTTCAGTTGTTTACAGAGCATTGAGAGGACCTCCCAAAGAGGTTAGGCATATAACCAACACCTACAATATATATACATATATATAACACCCAAAACAGTGCACACCAGGGGGTTAGAAACTGAAAAAATAGGGAGGGAAAACTACGGGTGCTGTCATGGGCTCAGGAAAAACCGGCTACCGGTAAGTAACCTTGGTGTTTTCCCCTCACCCATGACAGCACACCTGGGAAGAATTTTGGAGAATTATGAGCACCCTAGGGAGGGACCACCACCTGAAGTACCCTTCTCCCAAAGGTAAGGTCAGAGGAGGACAGATCCAACCGATAGTGTTTAAAGAAGGTGGATGGTGTAGACCAAGTAGCAGCTCTACATATCTGATCGATTGAGACATCTGCCCTTTCCGCCCAGGAGGTTGCGACGACTCTGGTGGAATGAGCCCTGACATTGTCCGGGGCCGGAACTCCTGTGGACGTATATGCTAAACAAATGGCCTTCCTAAGCCACCTAGAAATGGTACCCTTGGACACCCCGTGACCTTTCCTATTCCCCTGAAAGGCCAGGAACAAGGAATGGTCCTTCCTCCATACACTAGTCATGTTAATGTACTGTAGTAGTGATCTTCTAACATCTAGGTTATGGAATCTAACTTCCCCTGGGTTATTAGGATTGCTGCAAAACGAGGGAAGCACAATCTCCTGGTTACAGTGAAATCTAGATACCACTTTGGGAAGGTATGCTGGATCTGGACGCAAGGTGACCCCATCATCATAAATTTGTGTGTAGGGAGGATTAAAAGAAAGGGCCTGCAGGTCACCCACCCTACGAGCAGACGTTAAGGCCACTAAGAGGATGGTTTTAAGGATGAGGATCTTTGGAGAGACATCCTGTAGGGGTGCGAACGGGTCACTGGTAAGTGCGTTCAAGACCAAATTCAAGTCCCAGGAAGGAACTCTTAGGGACCGAACCGGTCTGGCTCTGGCACAGGACTTGATAAACCTCGAGACCCACCTGTTCCCAGCCAAGTTACAATTATAGAGCGCCCCAATGCCGACACCTGAACTTTAAGAGTCCCCGTGGCTAGACCTAGGTCACGCCCCTTTTGCAGAAACTCCAGGATTCCCCTGATTGGAGGCTTGTCTGATAATGGGGCATCTATAAATTCTAGGAATTTACTTCAGACTCTGTTATAAATCTTAGTCGTTATTGGTTTCCTACTACCCAGCAAGGTAGAGACTAACCCTGGTGAAAACCCCTTGCTACTTAGTAGTGACCTCTCAAATTCCACGCCGCAAGGTTGAAACCTCTGGCTTGGGCGTGGAATACTGGTCCCTGAATGAGAAGGTCCGGGCTCTCTGGTAGAACCCAGGGATCTGAAACTGACATTAGTCGAAGCAGGGAGAACCAAGGCCACTTGGGCCAAAAAGGGGCTATAAGAATTACCCTTGCGCCTTCCTCCTGAATCTTCCTCACCACTACTGGAACCATTACTAACGGGGGAAAGGCATAGGCCTTCCTGAACTTCCAAGGGATCTGGAGGGCATCCACGGCATGGGGACTTTCTGCTGGATTTAAGGAACAGAATCTGTCTACCTTCCTGTTTGCTCCTGTGGCGAACAGGTCTATGTCTGGCTGCCCCCATAACTGGACAATCTGTTGGAAGACCTCCGGGTTTAAGCTCCATTCCCCCTGTCTTAGGGTATGGAGGCTGAGAAAATCTGCCTTTACGTTTTCTACCCCCTTTATGTGAAGGGCACTGAGGGATGGGAGGTGTCGCTCTGCCAGATGAAGGATTCTGTCTGCCACAGCCATCAGAGAGCGTGATCTTGTTCCCCCCTGATGATTCACATAGGCTACTGATGTCCGGTTGTCGGACCTGACCTGGACGTGGTGACCGTGAATGTGAGGAAGGAAGCCTATGAGGGATCTCTCTACTGCCCAAAGCTCTTTTATGTTTGAGGATGCCCCCATCTCGTGGTATGTCCAGTGACCCTATATTAAGAGCTCTGCCAGATGACCCCCCCATCCGGAACTGCTCGCATCGGTCGTAATCACTCGATCTACTGGTCTGGACCACTGTACGCCTGAGGTCAGATTTCCCCTGTCTGTCCACCATGAAAGGGAATCTACAGCTTCTGGGGAGAGAGAGAACTTGCTTTCTAAATGCCCGTTGAAGGACCTCTGCGCTGACAGGACCTCCCACTGAAGAAGTCTCATATGCCCCTGAGCCCATTTGACTGCTGGGAGACAGGCGGTCATAGAGCCCAGGAGGGACATTGCCTCTCTTAGGGACATCACCTGAGATCGCATGGCTTTCAAGACTAAAACGAGCAATTTGCGGACCTTGTCTTCTGGGAGGAAGCAGGCTTGGAGATGAGAGTCTAGGATTAGACCTAGGAAGGTCTGAGTCCTTGAGGGGGTTAGTTTTGACTTTTGGGACTTTACCAACCACCCTAGCTGATGCAACACTGTCGTGACTTCTAGAAGTTGACTGGAGCAGTGGACTTCTGATTTCCCTACTATTAAGAAATCGTCTAAATAGGGCACGATCACTACGTTCTTGATTCGTAGAAAGGCTGTTACTTCCGCTATTAGTTTTGTAAATATTCTCGGGGCTATGGAGAGGCTGAAGGGTAGGGCAGCAAACTGAAAATGCCTCAGCTCTTCCTGAATGAACAGGGCTACTCTCAGATACTTCTGGTAGTCTGGATGAATTGGGACGTGATAATATGCGTCCTTCAAGTCTATTACTGCCATAAAGCAATTGTGGTGTAAGAGCTTCACTGCCGAGCTCACTGACTCCATCTTGAAAGTCTGGTTTTCTATTAACTGGTTCAGACTCCTGAGGTTGATGATGGTCCTTAGTGACCCGTTTTTTTTATCATGAACAGAGGGGAATAGAATCCCTTCCCTCTTTGTGGTATCGGCACTTCGAGAAGGACTCGTTTCCTTACTAGCCCTAATATTTCTGCTTCCAGTGTTATCTGTTCTTCCTGGACCTTCCTTTTGGGGGTAACCACAAAGGTCCGACAAGGGATCTGGCTGAACCGTATCTTCAGGCCACCACTTACAATGTTCAAAATCCAGGGGTTTGCTGTAATTGCTTTCCAAGCTGGAAAATAGTGGGAAAGCCTCCCCCCAACCTCCGGCTTGGCGTCATTGGGAGAATCTCTTTGTATTTGAGGACGGTCCCCCAAACATATAGCCTTTTTGGACTTGGCCTCCCATCTTCTCCTGTCTCCTGGAGGGCGACTACGATTAAATTTCCTCCTCTGAAAACCAAACCTTTTTGAGTCCCCTGAAAATCCTGGGAACCCTTTGTTTTTATCGCCCACCTTTGCTAAAAGGTCTTCCAACTTTTGGCCAAACAGGAGTCTACCGTCACACGGGAGGGAACACAATTTATGCTTTGACTGTAGGTCGCCTGGGCAACCTTTGAGCCACAAGGCCCGTCTGGCAGCATTAGATAGACCTGCTGCTCTAGCCGAAAGCCTGCTGAAGAGTCCGCCAGGAAGGCCGATGTTGCCTGCATTAGGGGTAGATTTGAAAGTATTCTATCTCTAGAGAACTTTTTATCCTTAAGTTGGTCCTCCAACTGTTGGAGCCACACCATTAGGGATCTTGCCACACAGGTGCCCGCTACCGCTGGCTTCAGGCCTCCTGCTGCAGCTTTCCAAGTATGACGCAGAAAGGAGTCAGCCTTTTTATAAAGGGCATCTTTTAGGACGCCTGAGTCCTCTAAGGGCAGGGAAGATTTTTTGGACGACCTGGCTACAGTCCCGTCAACTTTGGGGATCTTATCCCAAGGCTTAGAGTCCTACTCTTCGAAGGGGTACCTTCTTTTAGAGAAGGAGGGTAAGGCCCCTGATCTTTCTGGTCTCTTCCACTCTCGGTCAATGAGGCCCTGAATTTTAGTGTTTACCGGAAAGGAGCGTCTCTTTTTTTCTCCAAGGCCCGCAAACATAACGTCTTCCCGGGATTTGGATGCTTTCTCCTCCCCCAGACCCATGGTTGATCTGACTGCTCTAACCAGTCTGTCCGTACTCTCAATGGGGAAACAGGGTCTACCGTTATCCGATGAGGAAGAGGATGATGAATCACTCAGCCACAGATTCTCGGACTGGGAGGAATCAGAGTTGGAGGAGACATCTCTATGGGATCTTTTCTTCCCTCTAAGCAACTCTTTCAGGATCCCCTGAACCTCTGCGTGGACTATAGATATCAAATTAGATGCGAAATCCAGGGAATTTTCCGCTATAGTTTTAGCAACGCAGTTCGGGCAAAGTGGCTTTTGCCAATCTATGGGAAGGGAAGTTTGGCATAGGGCACACATTCTGTGCTTTTGCTTGGCGCTACTCTTCTTAGGCTCCTATAAAAGGAAGCACATAAGAGACTTCCCATTACTAAAAGGTGACATTCACGAAGATCACTCACCCCCGGAAGTCACCAACGGGTACCGGATTCGGAGGCTGTAGCGGAACCGATGATTCCTTTCTGGATGGACCAGAAGCGCTTGACACCTTGCTCTTGCGGCTGCCACTGCAATTGCTCGAGCGGCTGTCTGTGTGAGAGGCATCCCTCTGCTTCTTCCGTTGCTGAGGGGGGGGGGGGGGGGGGGTTAGCTGCTGCTCTTGGCTATCCTGGTCAGCCATGCTTCAGAAGCGTAGCATGCTTCCGGGATAACCCCCCCTCCTAAAATAGGGCCATCCAGCACCTCCTCCGGTTCAGGGGCCCTCCCCCCTTCCCAGGCCGGAGCTCCAACGAAAAAAAAACGGCCTGGAACGCTTCACAGGGCGCCGCCATCTTGGATCGGGTGCCGCCCACTGACGTCACCTGGCACGCCTCTCCCAGCGTGCCCCGCGCCGTGACGTCAGGCGTGTCATACCCGGAAGTTACTGCGCGGCCGGCAGAAGCGGCAGGGGGAGGGCGGCGCAGCGGTCTACGGGAGGACAGAGCCTGCCTCACCGAGTGCGCCCGCTCGGACGCAGGACTCCAGGGGAGCTGAGGACGGCGCTTCTGGAGACTGGAACCCGGTGCACAGGCCAGTGACAGCTCTTCCACACCGGAACAGCCCCAGGTAAGTCTTCTTTCTTCCAGACAGATTCCCCATCAAGGACAGGAAACCAACTGAAGCGAGGGAGAGGTACCGCCCTTTTATTTCAGACGGTTTCCTGTCCTTGGTGGGGCGGATCCCTCTCTCCAGATGTGCTGTCATGGGTGAGGGGAAAAAAACCCTTTTATTCTACTCACCTACGGGGCAGTCTGGTCCAATGGGGGTTGCAGGTCATGGTCCGGCACCTCCTCTCCTTGTTATACCGTCCTCCTTCTCTGCTTCATGTGGATGACGCATCCCTCGTCATCCACACAGTGTTACCCATTGCGCTCCTGTGCAGACGTACTTCTATCAGCCCTGCCGAGGGCAGAGCAAAGTACTGTAGTGCGAACGCACGGTGAAAGTCCAAAGAGCGACTGCGCATACTCACCATAGTACTGTGCTCTGCCCTCAGTAGGGCAGACAGAAGTACGTCTGCGCAGAAGCACAAAGGGGAAAACTGTGTGGATGATATAGGGTGCATCACCCACATGAAGCAGAGAAGGGGGGTGGCATACCAAGACCAGCAATGCCCATCAGACCAGACCGCTCCGTAGGTGAGTATAATAGTCTTTTTTTTTGCCTTACAGGTCATCATAAATACAGCATTCCATGTCATATGGGGCTGAAAGGTGGTAGCCGTAAGTTATATGGCAAAAACCTGGTGACAGGTTCCCTTTAAGTATGCGGACACCTCCCCTATATACAGTATGAGTGCACATACAGTCTCTCATATGCAGTATGAGATCCCACATAGCCTTCTTTATACAGTATGAGCGTCCACGTAGTCCCCTTATATATAGTATAAGCCCCCAGATAGCATCCTATGTATAGCATGAGCCCCACAGTCCCTTTACATACAGTATGAGCCCCCACATAGGCCCCTATACAGTGTGAGCCTCCACATATTCTCTCTATATACAGTATGAGCCCCACATAGCATTCTATATATAGTATGAGCCCCACAGTCCTCTTATTTACAGTATGAGCCCCACATAGTCCCCCTATACACAGTGTGAACCTCCACATAGCCTCTCTATATACAGTATGAGCCCACATAACATCCTATATACAGTATGAGCCCCCACATAGCCCCTATACACAGTGAGCCTCCACATAGCCTCTTTATATACAATATGAGCCTCCACATAGCATCCTATATACAGTATGAGCCCCCACATAGCCCCTACGCAGTGTGAGCCTCCACATAGCCTCTCTATATACAGAATGAGCCCCCGCATTGCATTCTATATACATAAAGTATGAGCCTCTACATAGCCCCATATATACAATATGAGCCCCACATAGCCCCTCACAACATGCCTAAGAGCCTTCCGCTGACAGAAGACACTGACAGAAGACGCAGGATCTGGACCTGTCACTGACCTCCTGCCCGGCCCCCTGCCGACCTCTTCTCTCCAGCTACTCTCCGGTGCTTACCGGCGTGCTGGTGAGGCGAGATTAGCAGACATGGCCACACAGTGTGGGCGTGTCTACAATACAGGCATCCGACCGACACTTGTACACGATTAAAGTACAGTGCCAGCAGCTGTCTTCTAGGGACCAGAGGGCTGGGCAGCCCGCAACTGCTGCTGGGCGGCCGACAAGGGGGCATTTGCCCCTCTGCCCCCCCCCCTCTGATCCAGCCTGTTCCTGGATGCCTCTCACCTAGCCAAACCAGATCTCACACTTTGCACTGACAAGGGGCAGTACTTCAAAACACACAGTCTGCAAATTGTCACTTTTATCCTAAGTCATGTGACAAGGCTCCTTAGAGAGTCATATTGACTTTTAGGTTTGCTACTTCCTAAAGGTGGAAATAGTGTTCTAGTCCTCTTCCTCTCTGTAGAGACAATTTGAATGTTTATTAAAGACACAGGACACTTACCTTGTGAACCATTACTTTGGGGACACAATCTGCATAAAAGAAATCACAATGACATATCTTTCATTGCATAACCTAAAGCAGAACTGCAATTTTACAAAATATTTTACATTTCAGATTGTTAATAGTCCCAGTACCTGGACTCACCAATCACTAAAAACAAAGAAGCAGCGGTACTTAGCTGAGTGCTGCTCTACTTCAAGGCTGAATACAGACTCAGACTTTATCAAGCCAGACAAGTCTCAGCTTAGCCTCTTTAACAACTGGTAAAAGTCTCAATTCCCAGACTCCCACAGATTGAGATATCTGACATGCCAAAAGTTGTGTAAAAGGGCAGTACAAAGTGATACACCGTTACTTAAGAAAAGTAGCAAGAGTCTCAAATTTGATGTGAAAAACTTGCAGACACATTAAAAGAGCAGTCATCTAACTATACCAACCACCTCTGAGAACAGTACTATTTGCCTAGGAGGAAGAAATGTCTGGTTTGGCATGAAACAAACAGTAACAGACGCCAACATCTACAAAATGATCTGTTTTATTAAATGAAAGAAAATCTGTTTTGAGGGTCAGATATGAAATAGAATATACAAAAACTTTACATTAGTCCTCTCAATATGAATAAAACCCTATTGCAAGTTAAGCTATAGCAATGAATTCCTCAGCCTAAAGAACGTTCAATTTGATAAATTTCCCTGTCATTGAAGCACCAGAACAGAAAACCAAGCGTAAAAAATCTAAACACTGCTTTTCTAGCAATTCCAAACTAATGCACAGAGGAACGTGTAAAAACAGGAGATTTACTCAGTGACATTAGTTAGAGGCAAGTGACAAGTCAAGTTTACAATTTCTCATATCACATTTTCTACATCTATACAAATATATATATATATATATATATATATATATATATATATATATATATATAGTATATATTTAAAAAAGTTTTATTTTGATATATAAGGAAAGAATGTTTTTCTTTCCATGTGAAGGAACTTCAGCCGCCATTGGACTGCTCCTGCTCTACTTCTCAGACCAGTCAGAAAAGCAAAAGACACACATAAAAATGTAAAACAAAACAACAAAAACCCAACTCTCTCAAAATCTACAAAGCTTTGACAAAAGCATTATGTCTTTGGCATAGCACAAATTCCCCACTTAATACTTGTTTCCTTTGCCTTAAAGAAGATGAAATAGTTACTTATGTAAAACACCCTTAAAATAATTAGCTCAAAATGTGTAAAACAAGTTGTGTCCCCAGCAAAATATACAAATATGCTACTGTCAAGAAGAAAAACTGAAAATAAAAAACATACATAGACAAACTGAAGTAGCAACACAACAATTCATTTCAGTTATGTGTGCAATTACACAATTTCCTAAGGTTTTCCTTTTGTCAGAGGTGTCAAATGAAGTCGTTGAGCTCTGCTTCAATGGCTGCTGCCATTTCATCTGCCTCTGAACTGCTTCCCTCCTCATTACTGGATTCTTCTTCGTCAGCATCATCATCCTCCTCCTCTAATTTTCTCTTTTGACCTCTATAAAAAAAAACACAAACAAATAACCTGATCAATTACAGTTTATAATCGCAAAGCAAGAATCTGGATATAAAAACAGGCTTATTAGTTCTGTTAGAAAACAATTTTAAAACCCTGAATTTTAATAGGGCCTGTTAAACTTCTGAAGAAAAGCAGGTAAATATAAGATTAAAAAAACTCATTTTAATTTCAGAATATTTAAAAAAAAAATAAAACAAAAAAAAAAATGCTGAGAAGGGGCAGATGTGGAAACTTTGGAAAAAAAACAAAACAAAAAGTACAAAACGAAGAGTACCTTAATTTGACAATATATTGACCTAACATAATAACATCATTCCAAGAGGGTACATTATTTCACCCAGCTAAAAATGTCAGCCTATTGACTGATATATATGGGATATGTCAAACTCTGATAACTAGTGAAGATGCATTGCCTTAGCTAGGCCTTCAGCTGTACCAGGGGGCTTCATTAAATCACCTACCTTGTCCCAGTCTATACAACAAAGTTAACCAGTGAGAAGCAGCAGAAGAAAAATAGTTGTCTTCTGCTGCTCAATGGTTAACGTTGCTATATAGACTGGGACAGAGTGGGTGATTTCATGAATTCCCCTGGTACAGCTGAAGGCCTATATAAGGCAATGGGTATACAGTGGCATGTAGAAGTTTGGGCACCCCTGAAGATTAAATGATCTCTAAAAGGCTTAAAGTTAAAGATGACACATTTCTTTTGTATTTTAGGCAAAAATATATATATATATTTTCATCTTTAACATTTTAAAAATTACAAAAAGGAAAATGGGCCGATGCAAAAGCTTGGGCACCCTTGGAGATTTGTGTGCTCAGATAACTTTGACCAAGGTTTCAGACTTTAATTAGCAAGTTAGGGTTATGGCTTGTTCACTATCATCATTTGGAGAGGCCAGGTGATGCAAATTTCTCAGCTTTATAAAAAGCCAGCTTCCTCTAACCTTGTGCCAAAAAACAGCAGCCATCGGTTCTTCTAAGCAGCTGCCTAGCACTCAAATTGTGGAGGCCCACAAAGCAGGAGAAGGCTATAAGAATATAGCAAAGCGTTTTTAAGTTGCCCTTTCCTCAGTTTGAAATGTAATTACAAAATGTCAGTTAACAGGAACAGTAGAAGTCAAGTTAAGGTCTGGAAGACCAAGCAAAATTTCAGTGAGCTGCTCGTAGGATTGCTAGAGAGGCAAATCAGAACCCCTGCTTTACTGCAAAAGACCTTCAGAAAGATTTAGTAGACTCTGTAGTTGTGGTACATTGTTCTACTGTTCAGACACACCTGCACAAATATGGCCTTCATGGATGAGTCATCAGAAGAAAACCTCTCCTGCGTCCTCACCATAAAATTCAGAGTAAGAAAGAAGAAGTATGCAAAAGAACATCTAAACAAGCCTGATGAATTTTGGAAACAAGTTCTGTGGACAGATTAGAACTCTTTCGCCAAAATGATCAAAGCTACAGTATGTATGGTGAAAAAAGGGCACAGAATTTCAGGAAAAAAAACATCTCACCAACCATTAAGCATGGAGGTGGATCAATCATGCTTTGGGGTTGTGTTGCAGCCAATGGCATGGGGAATATTTCACAGGTAGAGTAAAGAATAGATTCAAAGAAATTTCAACAAATTCTTGATGCAAACATAACACCATCTGTAAAAAAGCTGAAGTTGAAAAGAGGATGGCTTCTACAAATGGTTAATGATCCTAAACACGTCAAAATCCACAATAGACTACCTCAAAAGGTGCAAGCTGAAGGTTTTACAAGTCCCCTGATCTGAACATCATTGAAAATCTGTGGCTAGATCTCATAATGGCAGTAAAGGCAAGATGAGCCAGAATCTCACAGAACTGGAAGAATTTTTCAAGGAAGAATGGATGAAAATCCCTCAAAGAATTGAATGACTCTTGGCTGGCTAGAAAAAGCGTTTACAAGCTGTGATACTTTCTAAAGGGGGTGCTACTAGGCACTAACCATGCAGGGAGCCCAAATTTTTGCATTGACCCATTTTACTTTTTGTAATTTTTAAAATATAAATGATTAAAATATTTTTTTTATCCTTAAATACAAAGGAAATGTGTCATCTTTAACTTTAGACCTTTTAGAGATCATTTCAGCTACAACTTAACTTGCTTAACTAACTGTTCACAATAATAGTAATTCTGACCAGGGTGGCCCAAACTCTTACATGCCACTGTACACACATACATACACACAGAGTACTCAGCATAAATGAGTACACCTGCTTTGAAAAGTGCAATTTTAATCAATATCTCACAAACCAATATCCAAAATTTTTACAACACAGTTTCATAGAACATTTTTTTAACCCATAAAATGAAAGTAAGGTTATTTTAACTTTAATTACAAAATCTTCAGTTTTACTCAAATTAGTTGATGCAAAAATGAATACACCCCCCATCAAAAACGACTACATCTATTTTGTATGACCTCCATGATTTTTAAGAACAGCACCAAGTCTTCTAGGCATGGAATAAACAAATTGACAACAAAATGCAACATATATCTTTTTTCCATTCTTCGCAAACGACCTCTTTTAGAGCCTAGATCCTGGATGACAGCAATGCTCAACTTGTCTCTTCAGAATTCCCCACATGTGTTTGATTGGGTTCAGATAAGGAGACATACTTGGCCACTGAATCACTTTCACCCTATTCTTCAGAAAGGCAAGTGACCTTAGATGTGTGTTTTGGATTATCATCATGTTGGAAAAGTGCACGTCTACTAAGGGCATGCAGTGATGGTAGGGTCTTCTCTTTTAATTTTGAGTAGAACTTCTGTGATTTCATGATGCCATCAATGAAATGTAGCTCCCCAACACCAGCAGCCCCACATACGGACACTACCACCTCGTTTCACTGGGCACGATGCATTTTTCTTTGTACTACTCACCTTTGAAATACCATACAGATTTGAAGCCATTAGTTCCAAAATATTTATTTTGTTCTCATCACTCCAGAATCCGATTAGTCTTCAAATTTTTCAGCAAGAGTCCTGGAATGTTACAGGCAGGCATTTTTGTGTATGGGCTTTAGAAGAGGTTTCCTTAGTAGACAACACCCATGACATGCCATTATTCTGCAGTGTACAATGTATTGCATCACAGGAGACACCCGGTATGGCTTTCTACATAGCTAACAGCAGTGAACTTTCATGTCGATTATCTTGTGACATTTCTCTTCCATGTGGTGCCATTGCTGACAGCATGAAATGGGAAGGGGTTTTCTTTGATAAGTAACGCTCTTTAATAGTCAACCGTCTACCGGACACCTGTTTAATGAATAAATAGACTTGCCTGCTGTTGAATTCTTGTTAATTAGAATTTTGTAGTGAAATCTTTAGCATTGCTCCTAAAACTTTCATTGGAGTGTACTCATCATTGCAGAATGGTCTTGATTACATTTGATAGGAAAATTACTTTTTTGGGAGTGCAAAATAACAAATCTGCTTTGCAACAAAAGGCCCACATTTGTGGGAGTATTTTGAAAAAAATGTGATTTTTTTTTTTTTACGTTTTATGTCCTTTTTTGGTGAGTCATAGTTGCACATGTCTAACCTTTAATCTGAGCATAACAAAGCAAATTGTGAACATTTTGCTATCCAGACAATTCTCTGCACAGTCAACTATTTCACATTATTCAAAAGTTGGAAACATTAAAAGTAGCTTAGCTCTACAAGGATGGGGCTGCCTGCAGTCTTCAAATGGTAAGTGGTTTATTAAAAATCAATGAAGCAAAGCTAAAAAGGAAATCAAAAAGATATTCTGCCAAACAAAAATGGCCTTTTTTCAGTTAATTTAACACAAAATCAACCCAAGTCCGCAAAGCCAGGAAAACACATGGAGTCAGCACAAATGTGATTTTATATAAACTTCAAAGTCAAAAACGCTTAAATTACATTATTTAGAAAAAAGGTGTACTTCAAAAAGAGAAGCAGATGTAAGAGTATAGTGCATGAAATGAAAATAAGAGAATAGGGACTATGTGATCTGATCTCTACACTTTACCCCTTTACCGCCGAAGGTGGTTTGCATGTTAATGACCAGGCCAATTTTTACAATTCTGACCACTGTCACTTTATGAGGTAATAACTCTGGAACACTTCAACGGATCCCACTAATTCTGAGACATATTGTACTTAATGAGAGTGCTAAAATTTCTTCGATATGACTTGCATTACTTAAAACGTAAAAAAACGGAAATCTGGTGAAAAATTTGAAAATTCTGCAATTTTCAAACTTTGAATTTTCATGACCTTAAATCAGAGAAATATACAGCTGCATCTCACTAAATTAGAATATCATCAAAAAGTTAATTTATTTCAGTTCTTCAATACAGAAAGTGAAACTCATATTATATAGTCATTACAGAGTGATTTATATCAAGTTTTTATTTCTGTTAATGTTGATGATTATGGCTTACAGCCAATGAAAACACAAAAGTCATATAACAGCTTGAAAAATGTTTTTAAAATCTGAAATGTTGGCCTACTGAAATGTATGTTCAGTAAATGCACTCAATACTTGGTCGGGGTTACTTTTACATCAATTACTGCATCAATGCGGCGTGGCATGGAGGCGATCAGCCTGTGGCACTGCTGAGGTGTTATGGAAGCCTCACTTGCTTTGATAGCAGCCTTCAGCTCGTCTGCATTGTTGAGTCTGGTTTAAAATTTGCTTGAATAATAAGCAGACCCAATGTTGCGTTTGGGGAACCCCTGGGTGTGCCTAAACAGTGGAAACCGCCCACAAGTGACCCCATTTTGGAAACTAGACCCCCTCAAGGAACTTCTCTAGATGTGTGGTGAGCACCCTGAACCCCCAGGTGCTTTGCAGAAGTTTATAACGTAGAGCCGTAAAAATAAAAAAAAATCAAGCTTTTTCCACAAAAATTATCTTTTAGCCCCAATTTTTTTTATTTTCACAAGAGTAAGAGGAGAAAATGGACCCCAAAAATTGCTGTGCAATTTCTCCTGAGTATGCAGATACCCCATATGTGGGGAAAAACCACTGTTTGTGCGCATGGCAGGAGCACTGTGTGACTTTTTGAACGCAAAATTGGCTGCAATCGAGAGTGGACGCCATGTCGCGTTTTCAGAGCCCCAAATATGGGGGGTTTCCACTGTTTAGGTACAAGTGACCCCATTTTGGAAACTACACCACTCAAGGATTTTATCAAGGAGTATAGTGAACATTTTGAACCCAGAAGTACGACACAAAACTTGAGAACATTAAGTCATCATATTGAATATGTTGTCATTAGTCTTGCGTGCAAGTGCTCACTACTGGAGTTTGCATCGGGTACGCACCAAGTATCGCGGGTGCTCGAGTGACATGCTAGAGTCCCTGCCCCGCATGATTCATGGTGGTTAGACACCCCAAAAAAACATGCGGGGATTGCTTGTATATGGCAGGCAATCCCCTTGTGGTTTTTTTGGCTGTATAACAGCCGTGAAACGTACAGGGCGGGGACTCAAGCATGTCACTCGAGCACCTGCGATACTCGGTGAATACCCAAGCACCTGAGTGCAAACTCAAGTAGCGAGAACTTGCGCTCAACACTAGTTGCCATATCGTCATCATTTTTTTTCTTTACTTTTGAAAAAATACCAACACAACCCTAACCCCAACCGTAACCCAACCCTAATCTAACCCTATCCCTATCCCGAGGGATTTATTCACTATAATGAGGCAGCAAAGTTACTCTGGACTCCGTCTGGCCTCTGTTCAGCAGTGTCCTTTTTTTCCAGTGGTTCACAAAACTGTGGCGGACGGCAATTTTATGCACGCCTAATAAAAAGACTGACACCGTGGGATCACAGGCCAGACAGCGTCGACTGTGCCTCATTACAGGGAGTCTTACGCCGGGGGTTTCGTCTGAATCACGTATTTCAAAGATTTACACGGAAACCCCGGTGTAAGCGCTCAGTGCAGAGCACAGGAAAAAATGTGAGCCAAGCCTTACTGCGATCTTCGGGAGGCAGAATGAACAAATCAGCAGCAGGTGAAGAATTGGCTTTATTTTTTACGCCGTTCCTCATGCGGTGTAAGCGATTAGACGACTTTATTCTTCGGGTCAGTGAGATTACAGCAATACCAGACTTATATTGGGTTTTTATGCTTGGCAGCGATCAAACAATAAGAGACGCTATTTTTTGCAAAGACTAGTTTTTGCATCGCCATATTTTGAGAGCTATAATTTTTCCATATTTCGGCCGGCAGTCATGTAAGGGCTTGTTTTTTGCGGAACAAGTTGACGTGTTTCTTGGTACCATTTTCGGGCACGTGACATTTTTGATCGCCTTCTATTTCGATTTTTGGGAGGCAAAATAAACAAAAACCAACAATTCAGAATTTTTTTTTGTTATGCTGTTCCGCGTGGTAAAATTGATATTCATCGGGTCAGTAAGTTTATAGTGATACTACATTTATATTTTTTTTATGTTTTGGCACTTTTACACAATAAAAGCTATTTTATAGAAAAAAGAAAAAAAGATTTTTTTTTGCATCGCTTTATTCTGAGACATTTTATTTTTTGGCTAGTGGAGCTGTATGGCTTGTTTTTTGCGGGACAAGATTACGTTTTCAGGGTCACCATTTTTATTTACATTCGCATTTTTTATGGCGTTTTACTCCACTTTTTGTTCAGCGGTATGTTGATAAAGCATTGTTTTTTATTTTTTTACCATGTTCACTAAAGGGGTTAACTAGTGGGATAGTTTTATAGGTCAGGTAGTTCCGGACGTTTTTTTTTTTCTTTTCATGATATTTATTTATGGGTACAAAATTAAAAAAAAAAATAAAATATATATATATATTTATATATATACAGTTAGGTCCATATATATTTGGACAGAGACAACATTTTTCTAATTTTGGCTCTAGACGTTACTACAATGAATTTTAAACAAAACAATTCAGATGCAGTTGAAGTTCATCAAGAGAATGCCAAGAGTGTGCAAAGCAGTCATCAAAGCAAAAGGTGGCTACTTTGAAGAACCTAGAATATAAGACATATTTTCAGCTGTTTCACACTTTTTTGTTAAGTATATAATTCCACATGTGTTAATTCATAGTTTTGATGCCTTCAGTGTGAATGTACAATTTTCATAGTCATGAAAATGCAGAAAAATCTTTAAATGAGGTGTGTCCAAACTTTTGGTCTGTACTGTAAATATACACATATGTATATTACACACACACACACACACATACATATTTCTTTTTTATTTAACTCACTTATATAGCGCCATTAATTCCACAGCGCTTTACAGACATTATCGGCAGGGTCCCCATTGGGACTCACAATCTAAATTGCCTATCAGTATGTCTTTGGAATGTGGGAGGAAACCGGAGAACCCGAAGGAAACCCTTGCAGATGTTGTCCTTGGTGGGATTTGAACCCAGATCTCAGCACTGCAAGGCAGCAGTGCTAACCATTGAGCCACCGTGCCGCACATTATATACATATATATATACACACACACATATACACATATATATACACATATATATACACATATATATAAATATACACAAATATATATCTACATACATATATATATATATATGTATGTATGTGTGTGTGTATATATACATATATATGTATATATATATATATATATACATACACACACACATATATATATATATATATATACACACACACACATATATATATATACACACATATATATATACACACACACACACACACATATATATATATATATATACACACACATATATACACACACACACACATATACATATATATATATATATATATACATATATATATATATATATATATATATACACACACACACACACACATACAGTGCCTACAAGTAGTATTCAACCCCCTGCAGATTTAGCTGGTTTGAAAAGATGCAAATAAGTTAGAGCCTTCAAACTGCAAACGAGAGTAGGTTTTATGAACAGAAGCATAAAT